>NC_062227.1:77619470-77919470 GCF_902686445.1 Sciurus carolinensis | reverse complement strand
TTGTACACAATGTAGATTCACACCTTTCATGCAATCATGCATGTACATAGTGTGATGATGTCTGTCTTATTCCACCATCCTTCCTACCCCTCCCTCCTCCCTCTCATTTCCCTCTAAGTAATCTAAAGTTCCTCCATTCTTCTCATTCCCACCCCCCATTATATATCATCATCCGCTTATCAAGGAAAACATTTGGCCTTTGGGTTTTTGGGATTGGCTTATTTCACTTAGCATGTTATTCTCCAATTCCATCCATTTATCTGCAAATGCCATGATATTATTCTTCTTTATGGCTGAATAATATTCCATTGTGTGTGTGTGTGTGTGTGTGTGTATATATATATATATATGTGTGTGTGTGTGTGTGTGTGTGTGTGTGTGTGTGTGTGTGTATCACAGTTTCTTTATCCATTCATCTATTGAAGGGCATCTAGGTTGGTTCCACAATCTAGCTATTGTGAATTGAGCTGCTATAAACATTGTTGTGACTGCATTATTATAGTATGCTAATTTTAAGTCCTCTGGGTATAAACCAAGGAGTGGGATAACTGGGTCAAAATGTGAATTCATTCCAAGTTTTCTGAGGAATCCCCACACTGCTTTCCAGAGCGACTGCACCAATTTGCAACTCCACCAGCAATGTTCAAGTGAGCCTTTTTTCCCACATCCACAACAACACCTATTATTCTTTGTGTTCTTGATAATAGCCATTCTAATTGGAGTAGATGAAATCTTAGAGTTGTTTTAGTTTGCATTTCTCTAATTACTAGAGATGTTGAACACTTTTTCATGTATTTATTAATCACCTATGTTTCTTCCTCTGTAAAGTGTCTGTCCAGTTCATTTATTCTTTGACAGTAGTGATGTTTAAGGCCAAACAAAAGCTGATATTATGTTCACAGAATCTGGGGAGCAGCAGAGTGGATGGGGAGTGTCTCTGGGCACCAGAATTCTGCATGCGGCTGCCCACTCACGACCACGAAGCTCCTGAGGACCACACGTAGGGCTACCACGTGGCTGGGGCTGGCAGAGAGCAGGGGTTCCCCTTGGAGGTGTGACTCTTCCTTTACTCTATTTAGGAGGACATTTTCCATGCCATCATCTGATTAGTCCCTAACCATCAGTGAGGTGTAGACACTGCTAAATTTCTTGTGTGAATTTTCTTGCAAGTTGAGCACTGACATTTATTTTCATTCCTGTGATTTTTCCAGTAATGCAAAAATGACCTAAGGTTGATCCTGTATCAATTTGTCAGATGTTTTGGTTTGGTTTTCGTTTTATTCGTCAGACTTCAAAATTCCTTCCTGGACACAAGGTCATGAACTCTTGCTGATGTCTACATCTGCATTCCTTAGTAATCAAGATCCCTCTTGTGGGGAACATTGGGTCTTTATTTACGTTGCCTGGAAAACCGACACCTCTGATTCACAGTCCTTGAACAGACCGAGTCCCTCAAAATGGCCTGGTATTTCTCCTCCTTTCTCAGCTGGCTTGCTCCCTGCCTGACGTACTCGGGTACGCCTCCAACCAGCCTGTCTCGGCTGATGACCGCTCTTGCCACTCAAGCAGGGCAATGGGGGACACTAGGAGCACCATCAGGTTCTGCCTCTGGGGGCGAAGGTGAGGGTTTGCACCCGTCCCTCCTTTCCGTCCACTCACCACGGGAACCCGTGCTCTCTGCTACGGTTGGACCATCGTGCTCTCTTCATGTGCTGGCCCTAGACTGTCCTCCTTCGATGTCCTCATTTTCTCTCTCTACATCGTCTTCCCATCCGAACTGAAACATGATTCAGTTGTTCCTACTTAAAAAACAAAATGAAGCAAAAAATAATGGCTTGTGTACCATAGATCATGCCCCCCCTTCTCTTCATCTAACATTGTCAAACATTTAAAAACAATTAGATGTGTGTGCTGGGTCCGAGCCTTCCCTCCGGCTGCTCAGTGCCGTCTCTGTTTCTGCCCCACAGTCCAGTTGAGTCCGCCATGCCTGTGGGCCCCAGTAAGATCTGGTTCTGTACAGCCAGTGGACACTTGGTGCACTGCCCTGGGGACCTTTCAGCAGCATTCACCCAGTGACAGCTGCCTCCTCTTGACTCGGCTCTTGTCTTCAGGACCCTGCTGCTGAGTCCTCCCTTCCTCTCAGCCGGCCTCTTCCTTGTCCTTTTGAGTGTCCCTTGGCCTGCTTTTTAAGCATTGTCACTGTATGCCACCTTTCCTAGCGTCCTGTCTCCTAGGCAGTCTCATGCACACCTATGGCCTCAGTTACCACTATTTAGAGTAGTCTCTTCTTTACATCTGCTGAAATTTCAGTTCTGAGCTCTGGGTCCATCATCCCAGTGTGTGTGTAGTGACTCCATGGATGTCTTAGGAGCACTGCCGTTTCAGTATTGGGAAATTGAACTCATCATCTCTCCCCCAACAAGATTAAGACCCTGCAAAGGTTTCCTGACACACCTTTCTAGCTTCCTTTATTCACCATCTCATCAATTGCCTTAACTAGTTAAAAATAGTTTGACTCAGATTCATTCATGCATATACATCTTACTTTAAGTGGAAAATGCCTATAAAAGTGTAATTGAGTTTCTTTTTCTGTTAAAATAGAAATATCTTGGAACTTCGATGCTTTATTGGGGAGCTAAATGACAGATTTCATCTTCAATCACATGTGATTATGTCATTCACAAAGCGGCACACTGTACCTAGCTAATATTAATCTTGAAAGACTGTGCTCTTATCTTTGGTATTCATCAAAAAGAAGCTCTTATTTAAGAATTGATTTCTTCCATTAGGCAACTAATACAGCCAGCAGCTACACTAATTTCACCTCTACCTCTCAGGAAAATGAAAACAAAAAATTTCCAGTCTGGGGCTTTCATACTTAGCAGCTTAGAATATTCCTGAAGGTCAAAATCCACTCCCTCGCTTCCAAATAATTTAGGATGGGTAGAAGCCAACTCCTGCCTGTCGAACAGTCAGAACATTGGGACATTGAAAAGCAACCACGATGCAGTCATAGATTTTTGAAGTGGTTACCAATGAAACACACACAAAAAAGTTGAAATTTCTCATAAAATTTGTTTTAACTTGAATGTGAATTGACTAGATATAATGAAAATTAAACTGCTTTGGGAAAATCAAAGCGCATACCTGAGTTTGAGCCTCAGGTCTCATTAAAACCATGACTCCTAACAACCCAAGTCACTCCCCAGCACTGGGCTGCAGCTTCTCCTTCTCAGCATCATACCCCCACTGTGTGCAGGAGTTGCTACCGCAGTGTTGTGAAGTGATGAGTCATTGTTCTCTGTCAAGGTCCCCAATGTCCCAGGCCATCAGATAACCAGATTCGGCTCCACTGCAACTTGTCTTAACGCCTCCTGATGGGAGTGGCCTTCCTCTGGATGCCCCACGGAAGTCCAGAGTGGTGGACCCTGCTGAGTCCCTGAGCCCATGGCAGCGTCAGCCGTGGCCGACCAACCGACCAACCAACCAACCAACCAACCAGCTGCGAAGCAGCTCGGCCTTTCGTCCCTGCTGGGGCGCACGGTGATTTTCACTCGTTGCCTGACATTCACATTTCGCTTCTTACAATCTCACTTAATGTGAGTGTGTCAGGCACCTGCTATGCCAAGCTTAGGAAAGGAGGTGCCATTTGTTTTTTCCCCAGTGAAAATTTCTAAATATATAAAAACTCTTCAGGACAAAGTTTTTATTAACACTGGAAACCTTAAAGAACAGGAGGCTGTGGTCCCTCTTCGTGTCTTATTGCTTCCATTCCATCTCACCTGTTCTGCTCTCCCTTTCGCTGTTTCCCTCCCAGCCTCTCCCTGCCTCCAGCCTTCCTGTTCTCCCACAGGAACACATGAGCTGAGTGGGCTCTGCTACTGTCCCCGGCGCCCTGTGCAGGGCCAGGCTCTCAGATGCTTCCTTCTAGTGACTGACGGAGGAAGGCCCTCCTCAGCTGGCCTGCCCTTGGTACCCTGTGGCCATCGGCATGCTGGGCACTGCATTCTGGACCCTGTTTTCCACGGAAGAGCTGGCATAATCTCAGTCTGCTGCTCTTTTTGTATTCTTAATTGTTTCATAATCATGATACAAAAGATACCTGGAATCCAGAGCTGGGATCATCCCCTGCCCAGCCGTTCTTCTCGGGCCTATATTCATTGGATGTCATTCCAATGAACCAGCATCCAGTCTGTGAACCCATTTAATAGCAAGAATAACTGTGTTTTGCTTATCTGCTCATACATTCTTCTTCCAAACCAGATAATTTAAACTGCTAAACACGTATAGGGTATGCTTATGTTTTTGTTGCCAAAATCGAGTATTTATATTTAACATCATTTCATCACCTGATAAAACTGCAGACTCTAATGTCTTATTCTCTGATGGAGGACAGGTCTTCAGTGCTTTATAGACATTCCCCCTACTGTTAAAGACATGGTTCCTTTAAAGATAAATGCCTAATAAAACATACGATTGTTCAAGCTCAACTTTAAGTGAAAATTAAATATAAGAGAAAAATTTTTGCCCACAAAATGGTGCAGATTCCTAACAGCAGCAGTAGCAATGTCAATAAAGATGGGGGGAATTGGAATCTCTTGTATTACTGGTTGGCACAGGAGAATGCACAAACTTTCTGAAAGCAATTTGTCAGTATTTATCAGAGGCCTCTACCCCTTGACTCAGCAATTCCACCTATGGGAGATTTTGCTGAAAAGATCATTGAAGATATTCATACAGCAAAGCAGCTACAAAGACTCATAATCTCCACAGAAGGAAAGCATGGGAGTAAAGAAACCAGGCAGAGCTGTATGGAGCCTGCGACCAGGAAGAATGAGAAGCACTTCCCAACTTGGCAGGACACACAGGGCCCACCTGAGTAGGAGGGCAAGCTCTGCACAGCAGGGTGGTGGTCGGGCTTCCTGTATAGATGGGGGTCTCTGGGAAGGTGGAGGATGGCCGCTGTCTTCCTTCCTTGCTTTGATCCCCTTTGCATGCCTCTATTTATTTTTTAAACAATAAATACAGGATAGTTTTGTGCTAAAGTGGTGGCCACAATGAAATCCACTTTTTTCAAGTAGCCACAAGGAAAAATTATGTTTATAAGTTCTCAAATGGAAATTGTCACCCATCTGTCCCCTTGTCCCCTGCTCTCCTCCTGAGGACAGCCTGGTGGTAGGTCATATCATTGCTGCAGTTTGTTTATTACTATAATTGTTCTAAAGAACACAGCTCATTGAGCTCCTCATTCTCTTTACATATTAGGAATCAAGAAAGGCAAAGAGGAGATGAGAATAAATTGTAATATTCAAAACAAGGAGCATCAGTAATTTGTCTAACATATCATTTTTTCTTTATATTCCTTGGCAAAATAATAAGTATGAATACTTCCCACAGTTGATTTTGGGTTAACACTGCAAATAACAACAGTCTCCCTTTTGTTGAAAAGGAAACTCTTATGAAGAGAAACACCTTACCAAGGTCACTTTGGATTTTTTTTTCCATGCAATAGCTCAAAACATTGAAAGAGGTATTTGAGTAACAAAGCTTTACCCTTTCACTGTATTTAAATTTCATTAAATTATGTAAAACCATTTACAGTCTTGGCATCCAACTTGCTGAATCATTTTTTGGCTTATTTTGAGCAATGTGTGAGGTTTTTCCTTAACCAGCCTGTCTCAGTAACACTGTTAAGAAAGTTCTTTCAGGTAGTTTAATACTTTATCTGTGTTTCCTTCTCCCAAATAATTTAAGCACAAACAACATTGATTTTGACCCACCTTTACTTCTGAGACCACAGGAAGCCTATTTTCATGATGGGATCCATGAGATAATTCTAGAACATTGAATGAACTACACTCCTAATTGTCCATTATGTCCTTGGAATTAATTTCCAACAATAGTCAGACAATTCTTTAAATGCTTTTCAGAACATTGCAACAAAGATGCTTTCTAAATTTAGGAAACCTTTATTTGTGCAAAGTAAATTACGCAAATAGAAAGGATGGCTACTGCCATTGCAAAAAAATAGATTCAGCACATGTTCTCTAGGGCATGCACTTAAAAAGTCAGAGTACTACACAAAGACCACTTTGAATGAGATGCTGTTTTTTCTTCATTAGAGCTACATCAAATGCTGCTGAATCCAACGAAAACTAGTCAGTGCTACGTCCCTATAGGACCCTTCCTATGATCCCTCCCCAAATCGATCTCTTTCCCCTACAGTATGACTTTATATCTAGAGATTCAGCATTCTCTAGCTGAGCATAAATCCTTATTGACCTTAACGAGAACAACTTACCTGTTTGGAAATCTGTGCAGAAATGTGGCCACCTGGGCCCCAACATGCTTTTAGAGTTTTGCAGTATCTTTCAGCTAAAGGAGACACAGAGTCAAACTTTCTGATTCAAGGGCAGCAGAAGAATTTGTAAACATCTCTGGGAATTTGGTCATAAATCATCAAGTGAATTACATTGTTTTACTAAGCACATATTTTCTTCCTTTTTGAGGATGTCAACGATAATGTTGGAAGTGATTCATTTGCCACTTAATTTAGTTGTATCTCAGTGAAAATGGCAGTTGACTTCTTATTAGCCTTAGCTGAACTGTCTACCTGTTTGACATGGTGGAGCAGAAGAATCCGTGTTCAGAGAGAACAATGAGCCCTGAGAACAAGAGGCATTCCCGGGCTTCTGAAGGGCCCTGTGCCTCAGAGAGGATGCTGGTTTAATCAAGTTCACTCAGCATTTATTGATTTGGGATATTTTTGTTTCTGATTTTCAAAAATTGTTCTTTGTGAATTATAATTATACTCAATAGTAGGCTTTATTGTGATGGATCGATCCTACCCGCACAGAGCATAGTTTATTCTCATTCATTCCCGACACCTCTCCTTCCATTGCCTCCTCCCCGCCTCTAAACCCTTCTCTCTATTCTGTTCCCCTTTCTATTTTCATGGAGATCCCTTTCCCCCTTTATTTTCTAGCTTCCACTTGTGAAATTGATTTGTTCACTTCTTTGACAGAATACGAGGTCATCAATTGAATTTGTGGCACCCAGAAGCTTGAAAACACTCCTTTCCTTTCTTTTAGTTACAGTTTATCTGTACATCTGGCATCCTTTTCTTTCTTTGCCATCTGTTCAGGTGGGATTTTATACATTGGGATGTGCTGGGTTTATGCTTCTCCTAGGCCAGTTTCACCCTGGCATCAATATGTGGAAGGAGAGCTGGGGACCCACCTGATTGAAAGACCTTGAGCCTGTTCACCATTTACATGAAAACCAGGCACCAAAGGGGCCTGAGACCTTTGCCAGGGGGTACCAGGAGTGAAACCAGGAAAACAGGGATGTTCGTTCAAATAGGTTCGGCATCACAGGTAAGACATCATGGTTGTGGTTGAAACACTTTTCCTACGATTTAGTATCCCAAGTCAACAAGGTAGACCACTGAATAACCAGCAGCAGCATCAACAGCAGGACTTGAACCTGTCTGGGAGGAAGGTGTGAGCCCATTTCCTTTGTTCTTGGGAGACAGATGCCAGAAGTCTCGGAAGTTCAAGAAGAAATGGGCATGTGGCTTGTCAGCGCCATACACTGCCCCTGGGTACTTTTGTGGGGGGAGGGTATGGTGTGAATAATACAGAAGGAATCCCAAGCTCTTGTACAGAGACTCACCAAGCCCCAGAGGCACAACGCTGTCCTGGTTTTAGCCATGCCAGGACAATCCTGAAGTTCCCAGTGCCGATCCAGATATCAGAAGCCCTGACTCCTGAGTAGTCCTGACCTTGTGGGAGATGCAGGTTTGTGTGAAAACACTAACCAGGTGGAAAGCTGCCTGACCAAGAGCTGCTGTTCTCTGATTCCTATGCTTCTGAAAACCGCTGTCATCAGAGCACCTGGTATTTAGCTCCAGTCCTGGAGTGGCCAGGTGAAGGTGGAACTGGCAGACTAGGTATGGAACAAGAAGCGGACACAGCGAGTCCCCAGGAGGTCCCTCTCCAGCTCCAACACGTGACATGTGTCCTATCATGACACAGCAGAGAGGCCATGATGCTGACACTGGTCAGGCTCTTGATGCAGGACACTGTTTTCAGTGCAGGATAGGGAAGCAGGACCAGAGGAGCAACACAAAGCCTTTCACGACGAGGTTCTGGAGGAGAAGAGGACCCCAGAGCAGGTGGTGTGGGTGAGGGCCATGCAGACCTCAGGTCAGGAGAATCCTTCATCTGCTCAAACTAGACAGAGAAACTAGAACCAACTGCACGATGTTGTAATTTTATAAACGACCAAGAGGCATCTCATCCTGTGGTTATGATTTAAAGTCAAATCCCTTCCTAGTCTCCACAACTTCCTGAGTGGACATGCCCTCAGTATCCGGTACTGTGTTGACACCTGTGTATGCTGGAGCCCATGAGAGCCTTAGACTGTCCCTGGAGCTTGGGAGTGCCCACCTTGCCTTTTGGTGTCCTGCAGCTCCTAAAAATAAGAAGCAAGCCCTAAGCATTGCTCAAAGTGTCACCTAAGCTACAGCACCCCTGACCGATCCTCCTTAATTCTGTCTTGCCTTGTCCCATCCTGTCCCCGTGTCTCTGAACTCCTGTTTCTTCACCGTCCCTGCGGCCTGTTCATGGATGTCCTATGTCCTTCCTAGCCTGAGTGTCATGCCCTTTCTTGATGGGAATCCCCTGTTCTACTTGTAGCTCTGCATACACAGATTCCCAGCTGGACCTCTGGGCCATCTGGTAGACAACCACAGGTTAGAAAGAGGTGGAAACTCTGAAGGGATGACAGAGTTGGAATGTGGCCTGAGATTTTGTACTTCCATAAAATAGACCAAATATGAGGACAACTGATTACCAAGAAGGAAATACAAATGGCCTGTAACCATGTGAAAAGGTGTTTAAGTTCTGCACAACCAAATAAATTGACAGAGAAACATGAGCCATAGTCTATTAGCAGATGGGCAAGATTAAAAAGATTGATATGACCTACCATTTAGTGATGCAGTGGGAGACCAACTTCAAACCCAGAAATGGTTATAGAAATCAGTGTAGACGTGCTGGAGGGTAACGTAGGAATATGCAGCGGGGTTTTAAGTTTAGGTGTGGAAATAAACGAGGGCCAGCCAAGTCCGATTGTTGCTCACTCAGAGCTGGCTCTGCCCAGGGCGTCAGCACCAACGCTTCCGTTTGCCTGAGACTCCAAGGCAGGTTCAGCAGTGGGGAAGCTTGACTGTGGGACAAGGGAGCCTCCTGGTGTGCCCTGGGGGCGGCTGCTGGCCTGGGGAGACTGTCCGGGCTAGCCAGTGTAGCCTGTGCTTTGTGGCTGCTAGGGGTGCAATTTGACCTTTCCGGGTCCAGGGCCCCTGTATTGACAGCCAGGATGAAAGCTAAAGCACCTCTCAGCAGTTACTCGAGTCATGTTCCATTTTGTGTCAAGTGTTACCAGAGTTACTTTTTGACTCCCTGGACCAGTGGCTTGTGGGATCTGACTTACAGAGCATTGCCTGGCTTCCTGGGTTGGTTGCTCTACTCTAGATAATAAGTTGTTTTCCTCGACTGGTCACTGCAGATTGTGGGCGAAATTTTGTTTTTATGTGTAGTCTGATGATTGTGTATTCAGTCTCCTAAGGAATCCTCGGAAGGAGGTAATTAAACAATGAGTGTACTCAGGTATTATTTCAGGAAACAGGAAAGAGGTGAACATTACTATTTCCAACCTGCTATTATCCAAACTGTTGCAGTAAATGAGGCAAAACAGCTGTCAGATTCCACAGAGGCGTGTGTGTCTCTCTGGAAAGTGGAGTTACTAGGAGAGAACGCATCCCCGTGGTAAAGCACAAGGATGCCACTCCTGTGTTATACAAAGTTCCAGAATCGGTGCTGGTGCAGCCCGGTGCCTGCAGATCACAGGAATGCGCCCTCCATCAGTTTGGACTCACCCAGCAGGAGCAGAGCTCTTGATGCGAAGCTGGGGCGGCCTCTGCGGGGGATTAGGGTGGGCTTCTCACCGGCGTGGGCTTCTGGTTTGCGAGGAGATTGAAAGAAAATGAGATTCACTTTGGGGTTGGATCCAGGAAGCAGAGGTGGTTCTGTGATTTTCTAATCCCTAGTAGGGAGCAAGGTGCAGTGATCAAGAGTGGCAGACGCTGGCTGGGAATGAAAGGCGGGTCACCTTGGGTGCTGGCCGCCCATGCAGCAACTTCTGAAGCTGGCGACTGGGAGATGGTGAAGGTCCTGGGGGAAGGGAGTCCCCAAAGGCTGGGCAGAGGGGTCTCCCTGGTGCCACAGCATGCTTTCGGGGGCACCTTGACATGGTCTGATTTTGAGGGAAGCACAGCGACTCCGTTGAGCACCTCAAAACACTGCTGCGCTGTCTGGAGCCGCTACTAAACACAGGGGTGCTTGGGCACCCCGTGGGCTTTAAGAGCTTCATGGTAAAAATGCCGAGACTCTAAGCGCTCAGTGGACGGGGCCGGCTGGAGAACCCGGCCTGCAGGGGCGGGCTGGGCCAGGAGCCCGTGGGGCTCTCGGGTGGGGGCTCTTCTCAGTCCCTCTCTCACCCTCCAGCACAGGAGCGTGACACCATGAGCTCTGCAGGTCTAGACCTGTGCCGTCTGCAGGGAGCCATTTGTCGCATGTGCCTGTCTAGAGTCAAAGCAAAAGGTCTAGATGAAGATGTGAAACTCGGTTCCTGAATCCCAAGGGCTCTTTTCTGCTGCTCCACTGCCACAGATGACCCGCTATCCAACAGCAGGGACAGAGGACACTTCCATCACGGGCCAGTTCCCCGGGGCAGTGCTCTGGGGACAGGTCAGAGGACCTCCTTTGCTGGTTCCCTTCCCTGTGCCCACCGGATCTCAGCGTTCTGGGGGGCCAGTCACTTCTACCAGGAGAATGCACAGGAGCCAGCTCTGGCTGTTCTCCTTGGTCTTCATGTCCCTGGCCCAGCCTGACTATGGCCCTGCGGCGGCAGGCGTAGGTCCTGGCTGCAGAGTCGGCCACTCCTCAGCCGAGACGTTCGCCCCGCTCCACCTCGCCCAGGCCTGACCAGGGCTCCCGGGGCAGAGATGCCTCTGCGCAGCACACCCTGACGCTCGACCTCGCGTTGGAGCCACAAGGACCACAAACGGAGAACGTGCACCTCAGGCATTAAAGGATGGGGAATGCCAAGGCTGGACGTCAGAGCGTCGAGTTAGAGGACGGCAGCGCCCCACTCTGTCCCGGCTCTGGGAGGACCCCAGCAGACTGAGCCTCTGCCGCCCCTCAGCACAGTGGGGGTTGGAGAAGCAGCTGGCCTCTCCTGGGATGAACTGGGCAAACAGGTAACAGGATCCAGACCCCTGCCTTGCCCTTCAGTCCCAGATGCTGTACTTACTAAATCTGAAAACTTGGTCAAACCACTTAGTTCACTCACAGATAATATTTTTTTTTTTGTATTTGACTCACTTAATTTATTTGTCTTTTGCATTGTAATAGATTTTATTTTATTTTTTAATTTTTACAGACTGCATTTTGATTCATTGTACACAAATGGGGTACATCTTTCTTTTCTATGGTTGTGCACCATGTAGATTCATATCATTCATGTAAACATACATGTACCTAGGGTATTGATGTCTCTCTCATTCCACCATTTTCTTACCCCCACCTCTCCTTTCCCTCTATGTAATCTAAAGTTCCTCCATTCTTCTCTAACCTCCCACCCCCCACCCCCATTATATATCATCAGCCACTTACCAGGGAAAACATTCGGACTTTGGTTTTTTGGGATTGGCTTATTTCACTTAGCAAGATATTCTCTAATTCCATTCATTTATGTGCAAATGCCATAATATTATTCTTCTTTATGACTGAATAATATTCCATTGTGTATATATAAAATATTTCATCTTACTCCAATTAGAATGACTATTATCAAGAACACAAAGAATAATAGGTGTTGGTGTGGATGTGGGGAAAAAGGCTCACTCATACACTGCTGGTGGAGTTGCAAATTGGTGCAGCCACTCTGGAAAGCAGTGTGGAGATTCCTCAGAAAACTGAGAATGGAACCACCTTTTGACCCAGTTATCCCACTCCTTGGTTTATACCCAAAGGACTTAAAATCAGCATACTACAGTAACACAGCCACATCAGTGTTTATAGCAGCTCAGTTCACAATAGCTAGATTGTGGAACCAACCTCGATGCCCTTCAACAGATGAGTGGATAAAGAAACTGTGGTGTATACACAGATACATTTTGAGGGGAATGAGAAGAGCACGCGTAGCCCAGCACTCCTAAGCTTGTTTTGAGGATTAAATGATGATACACATAAACTCCTGGCAGGGATTTGGTGCTCACTTGGTAATTGTTAGTTTCTAATGTCAGTGTGCATCAAGTACCAGGAGGTGATTTTACCATGCTATACCACTTATTTCTCTTAAGGACCCTGTAAGACATCAACCTCATCCATAGGTGATGAACTAAAACACCACATACGTCAGTGATTCACTCGAGTCACACAAGTGAGAACACAAAGCAGAGATGCTCTGAGGCCTGGGCAAGGTTCCTTCGGTCCCTCTGTGGTGAAGCCTCATCACCACCTGGATGCTTCCGAGTGTCGTTCTGCCTGGGACAGGGGCAGGTCACGAGACCCAGATTCCCCTGTGCCTGCCCTGTCCCCAGCTCCTAGAACGCCACCTAAGCACAGTGGGCTCTTCATCAAGACACGCTGGCGGGGACAATTGGAGGGAGGTGGTCTGTCAGATCCAGTCTGCCTTTCTCCAGTGGATGCATATATAATTTATTTATAAAAACTGCCAAAGATATCTTCTTAATCAGTTATGGCTGCTGTAACAAAGCAACATAGGCCGGGCAGCTTCCATGAAGGAAATCACTTCTCAGAGTTCTGGGGGTTGGACGTGCAAGAGCCAGGTGCCGACAGCTCTTGGGGGCACTTTCTTGTTCACAGATGGGTCCTCTTGTCAGGGCACTGAGACCACTCATGAAGGCCCCTCACACTGAAGGCCACTAAGCCCTGTGCGAATGAAGCTACTCCACTTATTCCAGAATTTCCAAAATATGTTTGAAAAATAGATTATATTTTCCAAGTTATAACTATTATTTTCTGGGTCCCTTTTGGGAAATGTACCAGTTGCAAGAAAGATCTTTAGGATCTGGCTTAGCAGTTAGGAACATAGAAAATTACCAACCTCAATACATTTTAGTTTCTTTCTATTTAAAATGAAGATAATCCTCTTTACCTCAGAAGACTCTTGAAAGTAATAAAAGATATAATTCATGGTTAGCGTGTGCAGATAGATAGAAATGTTGGTTCTCTTCTCTGTCCTCTCCGCTGAATAGTGTGAGTATGGGATTGGAGCTGGCCTAAACCGCCATTTTCAAAGAGTAAATGGAGAAGAATATACCCAACAACAGGCAGAACAAATCCTCTACAAATCCAAGCATTTAATTCTGTTTCCTTCCAATATTCCCTTGTTCAAATAAATTTGCACATTAGTGTTTAATATATTCTCTAATATGAGATTTCTGTAATTGAGATAGAAGCCTTATCAGGCAAGCCTCTTTCTCTTCTTTGTTCAAATGTTAGTTATTCAAAGGTCAAAATTGAATTTTTTGAATTTTTCAAATAAGATCCAAAATTCTTTTCTATAACTTGCAGGAAAAACTGATTGCTATGCTTTCTTCCCATTCTATTTCTCTAGTTTTCCAAAATCACCTCTGTTGAATGAAAAGGAGAAAAAGGAAGAAAAAGTAGAATTTTAATGACTGGTTAACATTAGTCCTCACTTTTAAAACAATACCACTGGGTTGGGGTGAAAATGCTAAGTAGGTTCAGATGGAAAAGTGAGTTGGTTTTAAAGCGGAATGGCGTGTTCGAATGAAAAGTGAAGCAGCTTTCAGCGGTGATTAGAAATGTGAGAGTGGGTGGCGGTTTGTTGTAGGGAAGCTGAAGATGGTTGGCTCCTGCATCAGGGATTTTCCTGCAGGAAAAAAATGGATGAATAATATTGATGATCTTTAATAGAAAAAAGAAACTCATATTTTTCATATAAAGACCAATCACCTTGAGCATGACACTTTCTATATATAGTAGTAAACTCCATTTTAATTCTGGAATCTAAATTAAATTCATGTAATGTGAGTCGTTGCTAGGTTATTTAATCTGCAATTAACTGGCCTTTACCTTCTTTTAATAGAAATTACAGCTTCTTGCTTAATAGCAAATATGTCACCTACTAAATCCATCACCCACACATAATAAGTGCAATTTAAGCATTTAAGGGGGACAATAACCACCAAGTGCTGATAACAGATTAAAGCATTTACTCATAAGTAATGTCAGCGGAAACAAAATGACTGACTGAGGGACACAAGCCTGCAGTGAAGCAGCAGCCCAGAGATGCTCTGGCCTCACTGGCTCTGCAGGCTCAGAGGCGGGTGTGGACACATCCCTCCAGAAAGCCCTCCTGGCTCAGCTGTCTGTGAACTCTCACACCTGCTACTGCGTGAAAGCTAAGATGACTTCTGTTTTGGAAATACAAGGAATAATTTTATCATGGTTTAGAGTTATGCATTCCTTAAAGTCAAATAATCCTTTTACTCCTGAGATAAATCCTATTTGCATTAATCTTTTATTGAAATATCAGCATTAACTTGCTAATCTTTAAATAAATAATTTTTTTATCTGAGTTTCTAATTAGGTATCATTTTGAGTGTATATGACAAATTTGGTCTTCTATATGTGCTATGGACTGAATGTGTTACCCTCGAATCTCAAATTTGGACGTCAAAAAGCCCTGATCTCCAGTTTGGTTGCATGTGGAATAATGGCGTAATTAGTCAAAATCAGATCATAAGGGAGGGGCTCTGGTCCCCTAGGGTTAGTGTTATAAGAAGAGACACCTAATCTCTCTCTCAGGAATCTCTCTCTCTGAGGAAAGGCCAGGTGAGGGCAGAGTGAGGAGGTGGCAGAAACCCTCACCAGAAATCAGGCCACCAGGCTTCAGTCTTGTTCCTCCCACTTCCTAAATCTGAACTCAATTTCTGCTGAGTCACTCCTCTACGGTACTTGGTCATGGTGGCCCAAGCTGACTAAAGCGGCATTACAGAATATTTAAATAATACATAGGAAGTATTTCCTCCTTAAAAGTTTGGTAGAACTGACTAGGAAAAAATATAATCTATCCAGTTTTTAAGGAAAATTTGTGAAAACTGAAAATCACGTTTCAAATTTGTTTTATAAGAACTGATCTAATCAAGTCGTTCAACTTGAGTCAATTTTTGTAATATTTATTCTTCTAGAGAGCCATGAATTTCCTTTCTTATTTTGTTGAAAAAAAGAAAAAAGCTTTTTCTCCTCTTAAAAAAAAAAATCCCTTTGTGTTTTTGGATCTGGCTTCCTTTCACATTATAATGTCTCACCATGATTTCATTTTTACATTGCCTTTGAATTTGCGTTCTTGTAGGAGATGGGTGGAGTCATTCTCTGATGTGGAAGGCTGTGCTAGCTTCAGCCTGGGCGGAAGGTCCTCTGGCTCCTTTGCCTCCCACTCCTCCTGCTGCCTCCGAGGCTGGATTCTGGTTCTCTGAGAGCCTGTCCAGTCGGTGGGTCTTCTGTCTCTGAAAACCTATCCTCGGTTCTTTAAGAAGCATCACCGGGTGCTTTCTCTGTGAACCCTTCCTCTGCTCCATGGGCATCAGGAGCTCATCATTGTCCCCCAGCTGGTACTGAGGAACCTGGATGTCCTTTTCACCTTTTCACCCCTAGAATTTAGTGAAGTGTCTGTAACCTGGTTACAAACTCATGGACCAAATGAAGAGTTCAGGCATCAATTGTAGAAGCCCATGGAAATCCTATCCTGATTTCTCCTCCCTCTTTAACACACACACACACACACACACACACACACACACACTTTTAGGCAACACTGTGCTTAAATTATCTCATACTTATGCGTGTCAATTCTAAGTCTCTGTTTTAAAAATCTTTTTATTTAAAAGTATTTATTGGTTTTAAAAACACTGTTTTATTTGTGACTGGCACAGAATGGAATGCATATAAATCCTTTTATTTTCTACTTGCATAAGATTTGGTTTCTTAAAGATGTTCTGGAAGGTAAGATGCAGATACGTGGCTGTGACACGTCTGGGGTACAAGCTGTGGTGTGCCAGAGACAAGGCTGATTGAAAATGTAGAGAGATGCTCGATCCCAAAAGTCAGTCTTCGTTTTCTCTGCTTTTTCTTCCTTGAAGATATTTCTACTTAAAATGACAGGAGCCTCCTGTTCCAAAAATTCCGAGTCTAGGAAGAAGCGGACAGATTCACCTGAGTTTCCCCCTTACCTCGCTAACAGAAGCAGCCCTAACCAAGGCATCGTACGGTTCCGCCCTAGGAGACCAGCTTATATTCTGAGTAACAACATCTGCTGAGAGTGTCAGTCTCTGCTCAATCCTCAGACTTCCTTTAAATAGGAGCGAAACACAGAGATGGTCACATTCCTAACGTCCGAATGCTCACGTGGTGGCAGGATTGGGAGTGACAGCTTACACTTTGCAGCCACCTCTGAGTGGCAGCCCTCCATGGGGACTTAGGGAGAAATCCCGTCAGAGGACTTGATCCAGGGAGATGGAAGGAAGTAGAGGACGGAGTGAGAAACCCAGGTCTCGTCCTCCAGAGGCAGGAACTAAATCTACCCTGAATGCCGTCCACTCTCCATGGTGCGGCAGATCCTGCTTTCCCGCAGGGAAACAGGAGCAGCACATCTGAAGTCTCCGGCTGGTCCTGGTCCAGCTGAAGCATGGAGTTCCTCCCCTAAAGCTGACCCCTCCAGGGCCTGCAGTGTCACCCAGGAGGGGACGCCATCCAGTCCAGCACAACTGCAGGATGTAACCCTGACACGGGCTGCACTCTCCCTGGCTCAGACGTCCCCTTGCAAGTCAGTTCCAGGGTCTGCTGAGCAACTGTCTCCTCCAGTTGTGTGTGCCTGTGCTCTGCAGCCACACAGCCAGCGGGGTGACCTGCCCTGCCTCCCCAGCCAAGCATGGCGAAATCCCACTTCCTATCTACCCGTGAACAAGGAGAAATAAATCGGTGCACACTCTTTGGTTTTAGTCTAACACTGTTGTCGACTTTGTCACCAGATTCTCCTGGCATTCGGGAGGACCAGGGAGAGCCTGATGAAGGATGAAGGGCCTCCCACTTGTGGGAAATGAGTCTTCCCTTGTCTTCATGCCCACTTCCACCAGCCTTGATGCATTCAGAACTTCCTGGGTCCTTGGGTTGGAATACACTGCATGTGTGTGTGTGTGTGTGTGTGTGTGTGTGTGTGTGTGTTTGCTTTGCTTAGTCCATTTTGGTCAGGTCGCCTTAGTACCTGACCAAAATATTCATGATTCTTTCTTCCCACCTGTCCTTTCCCATCCTCTCTCCCTCCCTCCTCTCTCCCTTCTCTTCCTCCTTTAAGACATTCCCGGATACCCATTCAGTGCCAGGAATTGTGTGCAGACTACAGAGCTGAGCAGGACACTCATATTCTGGACTGTCCCATGGGAGATAAACCCCTAGTCCTGAAAAGAGAGAGGGCAAGAGAGAGCCAAGCAGGGTTAGTTCATGAAATTCACGCTGGGGAAGATACACACTGGGAGGAAAGCTGAAGCTGCGATGCAGCGTAGACGCTCGCGAGCCAGGTGACTAGGGGAAGTGTGTCCCGGGCAGAAGACGCTGCAGAACACATGGTTCCTCTGATGAACTTAAAAGACTAATGTGGCTGACAAGTGGAGAGGGTGGCGGTCCGTGCGAGATGAGCCTGGGAGGTGGCGTTGGGGGAGGCACACACTTCGGGCCAAGTTAAGGATCAGGATTTTATTCATAATGGGAAGACAGTGAGGCTAATTTCCTATCCAGTAAAAGAGCAATGTATTTCAGTTAGAATGAGTCAGGTCAGGAAGCCATTCAGAAAGCCACTGTGACAAGCATCGCTTCCACAGAATTCTAAGAGGAACAGAGAGGTCACTGGAGAAATGGGGAAACAGGATGGGTGATGATGTATTTTGGAAATGTAGCTGATCATTACTGACTTGGATATGGTGGGAGATAGACAAATCAAATCAAGGACACCTGTCCTTTTTTTCTTTTTCTTTTTTTTTCCTTCAATGAGCATCTGAGTGGACAGAATTAAACCTTACTGAGATTCAGAAGACGAGGGGAGAATCAGAATTTGAGAAAAAAAAATCAAAGGGCACATATTTTATTTGAGACAGTCAGGAGACATTCACAAAGAGAGGTATTAAGTAGGTTGCGGGATAAATGAGCCCAGAGTTCAAAAGTAGATGCAATTGGGGATTATCTTCAATTGGATGGAATAAGAAGCTGTTGGAGTGGATGAAATTTCACAGGACAAGAGTAGGTTTAAATATTTTTCTATACCACCAAGCATGGTGGTACACGTCTCTAATCTTGCCATCTCAGCAACTCAGCAGGCTGGATCCAGCTAGGAGCTAGGAGGATCTCTAGCTTAAGGACAACCCCAGCAGCTTAATGAGACCCGGTCTCAAAATGTAGCTCGATGGTACAGTGTCCTGGGTTCAATCCCAACTACAACTTCAACCCTATCTTCCTGATCTTCCTTCACCAAACTCTGGGGGACGTCAACATTTTAGGGACTCTGCAGTGGAGAGCCAGACTGAGAACAGCGGCAGTTTGCTAACAGGTAAGGGAGTGTCATTTCACAGAAGAAAGAAGTATTCGAGAAAGGCCGAGGAGCTGAACAGGACTTGCTTCCGACAAGCAGGAAAGGACTTTCAAGGTGTCCCCTGACCAGAGAGACGGGAAATCACTGGATGCCGTCACACCAGCAGTTGAATGTTGATTGGTTCTCTGATAGGGGATCAGCTCTGAGGGTCTCGCCCACACTTTGCGGAAGGAGCCCCTCACCCATTCCCAGAGGGGCTCCACCCCACCTGCTTCCCCCGCCTGCCTGTCCCCTGGCTACGTCCCTCAGAAGCCCCCAGGCGTCAGCTCCCGGCTCCTGCTCTTTTGACCCCAAACTCTGTGCGTCTGCAGGCGTCTTCCTGTTGCCACCAGGCTGGCCCTTCCTTCCTCTGCTGCCCCTCAGCCCTCACTGTCCTGCCGCCAGCCTTGCAGCTCCCTCTGGATTTGCTGTCTGTCCAGAGCTCCGCTGAAGGTCTTCACCCAAACACCCCCTCGGGCAGCCCCCTGCTTCTGGGGGTGAAAACTCCTAATTCCCTTCCCTCAACCGCTGCAAGTCCTAGGGACACCGTAGACACACGGCTTCTGTGAGCCTCTCCCTTAAACCTCTCTCCCTGAGTCCTGGAATCCTTGACTCCACAACAGCAGTGAAGCTGCTCTGTCTCTTTTCATCTGAGTTCCAAGCCCTTTAAGGGCAAGTGGTCACGCGTTATTCATCTTCACATGCTTCTCACCAGAGACGTAGGTAAAGTGTTCAACAATGGCTTGGAGAATTAATAAATATGCTTTAGAATATCATTGTAATTTGGAAAATATTATTCTTAATATAAAATGCTGACTTTAATAAAGTATTAATGATGATACTTCTCCAAGATAATCCCATTTCCATTGGTGGACATTCTGGAATATGTCCCGCAGGCTAAACCTACAATATTCTTCAGAGAAAACACATACACAACCTTTCTTCCAAATTAAGGCAATATATTAAAAACGCCAAAGCCCTGGTGCTGACCTCACGGTGATGCATGGCCCACCGATACACAATTAAGATTCTAGATCCTGTCTAAAAAGAAGCAAAATCAGCTTTTGCCCAGTAAAGAGAATTTTGCGTTTTTCCATCCATTGGGATATTTTAAAAACTAACCATTACATAACTACTTAAAATAAACAGGATATTTGAAGTATTTCTATATTTACATGATTCTGCATGTCCTAGTGCTGATCACGTGTTTATTTTTCAAAATCCTAGTCACACGTGTTTGCACTCTTATTTCTGATAACGTTCTTTTTGTCTTTAATGATTTAAACTGTATTCAGTCTTGTCACCTGCTGGCCAGTGTGGGAGGATGAAGGAAATTCTGAGGAAAGGCAAGGCCGTGGGGATCCGTGGGTTACATTCTGCGCGGTGGTGAGAAGGGACGGAGAGAAAGGGGCCCGGCCCGTGGGCTGCCCTTTGCGCCCTCTGACGCTCCTGGCTGAGTGCTAAGCATAGACCTAACCAAGTGTGATGCAGGTCTGGGCCACCAAGCTGGCCGCTGTGTCCACACGAGGTCACCTGGCTGTTCTCCTGTGCTCCTGGAGCTGCCTATCCCAGCTCCTGCAGCAAAAGCAAATCGCTATGCCACTCATGCAGGGGAGAGGTAGATTCTCCTAACAGTGCTCCACCCTCAAAACGCAAATGAGTTAGACTAAGTGCAATGACAAGAAGCCTGTATTACTTGATTATCATAAACTATGCTGGTTTTTTTATAGAGACATCTGAAGAAAACACCAAGAGCATATTGGAAAATATACAAATTTTATGTGCATATATGTAAAAACATGGTCAGAAGGGAAAATCTGCTTCATAACACACGGACGTTGTGAAGAACACTGTGAGTTAACGCTGCTTGACTCTTGCTAGTATTAAAACATCACATATGTTTTTTTATCCTAAGAAGGAAATAGCAATTTTAAGAGCGATGGGATGGCACTCATGCCAGAGGTTACACGCTTTAGAATCTGGTAGACACTGCTCCGCTCCCAAGAGACAGTGCTCTGCACGCACGTGGGTGCCAGGGCACCTTCTGGGCACAGCGGGAGAGGGATGAGCCAGGCCAGGGAGGCCGGCATGCGTTTGAGCCCCACTTCTGCCGCTAACCGTCCTGCAAACTCCTCTTCCTTTTTGATTCTCATTTCATCACCTCAAAAATGAGGACGGTTACTGAATATCATCGCCTTTTGCTCCCTCTTCTTCATCACGGTAACGCAGAGTAATAAAAAGGACAGAGGAAGTCCACGTTCACAGCGAGCCTTTACACGGGTGGCAGCACACGCAGGAACGCGGCTCTACAGAAGTTCTCATGCGCGGCAGAGGCACAGCGTGGTGCTCCCTGTTCCCTCAAGTGGCATCTAGAACTCAACTTTGAGTTCTAAAAGGCAGCTAGTGTCCCCATAGCCAGAAAGCTAAACAGAATGGAGTCATTTTCTCCTTGAAACTTATTCAGAGGCAGAGACTTTGCTAACCCACCTTCATGTAGGTAAAGAAACTCTCTTCATAAGTTGAGCACATGAGGGGCAGAGAAGGAGCTGAGTGAGACTGAAGAATGTAAAACAATTTATAGTCGTAGAGAACAGAGGGGGGGTTACCAGGGACTTGGCCCCAGAGAGCGGGGGAAGGTGGTCAAGGATTCAAAATTTCAGTTCGGCAGGAAGAAAATGCTCGAGAGATCTAAGGTACAGCACAGTGACTGTAGTTAGTAGCAGCGTCTTGTATCCTAGAAAATTGCTCAGACTTTATATGTTCTGATCACAAAATAAATACATGAGGCAATACATGTGTTAATTAGCTCAGTCATTTTATAATGTCTACATATTTCCAAACAACATGCTGTACACAATAAATACATGCAATGTTTTGTGAATTAAAAATGCAAAAATTTGCCCCTCCCAGCTTTAGCAGGAGGAAGAAGGAATACTTCAAACCATTCCAGGATAGCTCTCCTGCAGAAGGAGCTCATCTGCTGTTATGATTTGGGTATGACAAGTTCCCCAAACACTCATGTGTCTAAGGCTTATTCCCCAATGCAGCAAGGTCCAGAATTGGGGTTTTGGGGGAGTTGGCTGGACCATGAGACAATCAGTTCACTGATAGCTGAGTGGACTATAGGTGGTGGTAGAGACCGCAGACAGGTGGACATGGTTGCAGGAGGGAGGTCACTGGGCATGTGCCCTTGGACACTCTATCTTTCTCCTGGTCCTCCTCTTTCAGCTCTAAGTAAAGCAGCATTCCTCAGATTATTCTCCATGATGTTCTCCTCACTTCAGCATTAAACCAATGGAGCCCACCACCGTGGATTAAAATCTCTGAAAGCATGAGCTAAAATAAGTCTTTCTTCCTTTAAGTTATTTATATCATCTATTTTGGTCATAGTGACAAAAACTGACTAACACACCTTCAAAAATGAAATGCCAGTGGCCCTTTCTTCCATCCGAGGGCACATGATCTAATTGCCGCTGGCCTGTTTTGTCACATGGTTGGAAAGACGTAGAACCAGGCCTGGAGTCTGTGAACTCTAGAAGGCATGGGGCCTGTGTCTCCTGGAGTCTGTGGGCCCTAGAATGCACTGAGCCTGTGTCTCCTGGAGTCTGTGGGTCCTAGAATGCACTGAGCCTGTGTCTCCTGGAGTCTGTGGACTCTAGAAGGCACTGGGCCTGTGTCTCCTGGAGTCTGTGGACTCTAGAATGCACTGGGCTCCTGTGTCTCCTGCAGTCCGTGGACCCTAGAAGGCACTGGGCCTGAGTCTCTTGGAGTCTCTGGACACTAGAAGGCACTGGGCCTGTGTCTCCTGGAGTTTGTGGACTCTAGAATGCACTGGGCTCCTGTGTCTCCTGGAGTCTGTGGACTCTAGAATGCACTGGGCTCCTGTGTCTCCTGGAGTCTGTGGACTCTAGAAGATACTGGGTTCCATGTCTCCTGGAGTCTGTGGACTCTAGAAGGCACCGGGCCTGTGTCTCCTGGAGTTTGTGGACTCTAGAAGATACTGGGCTCCTGTGTCTCCTGGAGTCTGTGGACTCTAGAAGGCACTGGGCCTGTGTCTCCTGGAGTCTGTGGACTCTAGAAGGCACCTTTGCCTTCTAGACAGGTCTGTGTCTCCTGGAGTCTGTGGACTTACATGTCTCCAGAAGGTGGCACTCCTTCTGGCTAGCATCCTCTGGAAGGTCAGCAATGCTGCGACTGTGCAGACAGGCAAGACAAGGGCAAGCCATGGACTACTGTGCTGTGAGGAGGGCCTGGGTCCCGACAATTTCCCAGAGCTTGTGAAAGATCCATAAGAGGACCTTCTAGTTTCCGTAGCTCCAAGGGAGTGTGGCAGGCTGGAGAGGACTCCAAGTGAGGGCCTGCCCTGGCGGGAGCCGAGGAGGACTCACTGCTCTTCTTTGAGCTGATCCATAACAATCAAGAGACTGAGGTGAGCTGAACGTCACCCCAGAACACCACATACAAGTGGTTAACTAGCAGCGGTTCCTAACCCTGGCTCCACTAAAACTGTAGTGAGTCTTCTAAAAATGATCCCAGATGTTCTGACTTCATTGATCTGGGATGAGATTCCAGGCATCAGGAGTCTTAAAACTCCTCAGGTGATCCAGCGTGGACTCAGAGTTGAGGACCAGGGATCTCCAGGGTCTCTGTCTCTTGCTCTAGAGCCTCAAGTAGTCTTGGACTGACAGTGAGAACCAGGAGCCACTCCCACCAGCGACACAGCCCTTTCCTTCAAGCAACTCAGTACCTCTGTTCTCCTCTCTCCAAAAGACAGAAGGCTTAGGTGCAGAAAGGCAAGAGGTCAGACCATGTCCCCTCCTCAATGGCACCAAATATTTAACAAGCAAAGTTGACAAATAAGCTCTGGGGTCAGCCCTCATGAGACGGGGCAGGAAGATGAGGGAAATCACGCTGAGAGCAAGGAGAGGAGAAAAATAAGCCACACCATGTTCATATCTGCACCTGTTTTCCTGCATACATACCATCTACTCCAAAACCCAAGGGCTTAAAACTATAGCCATGACCCTTCCTTCTATCATCCCTTCTGCCAGATTCTGCTTGCCAAGCAGTCCTGAAGACACAGTGGGTCTCTCCTTCCCTGTGACAGTGGGTCTGACACACCTAACCTTGGTCATCTGTGCGGCTACTGCCCACGCCTGACCTGGGCCTTCGGGGGCTAACGTGGAAGCCCTTCCCCTCTGCTCGCTGAGAAGACTGGAGACCTTCTAGGCTGAATTGTTCGTCCTACAGAAGATACGCCAACACCCAGAAGTTACTGCCTGAAGTCACCAAACAATGTGGTTTTTGGGAAAGGACGACAACTGTGACTAGGTCTGCTAGTCCTGAAGGTGAAGCACCACCAAAACCAACCCAGCGGGAAGCGCCGCTCAGGGAGGGAATCACGGCAACAGCTTCTGCTTCTAAAAGTGAGCGAAGGAGGAACGACAAAGACCTCGAAGGCACTCTTGAGGAGGCATGAATAATTAAAGTATTGGGATGATGTCCAGCGAAGTTTTGCTGTGATTCACAACCTCGGGCGAGAAAAGGTGACAAGAGTCGTAAGAGTGTCAACCCAGTGCCTGAATGATGGGTTAGAATTAGGGAGGAAGGAAGTTGCTGTTGGCTGTAAAAGCACAGTTGAAGCCTTGAAAGAGGATAAAAATAGCGAGCACTCGGAGCTTTAAAGATGCTACGGTTCAGACGCACAGTTGGCGCGGAGACCTCGGGCAAGCCAGGATGCGGAATGATGGTCTCCAGTGGGGTGTGGGCACCTCGATAAACTGTTAGAGCCGAGGGAGGTGAAAGTTACACACCGGCTGCAAACGTGACACCGGAGAGGCCCGCGGGTGCTCACGTCTTGGTCTTCTGCTGAGGCGTTTAGGTGCGGATGACTGGGACCTGAAAGCGCGCAGAGAAAGAACGTGGCCTGGCAGATTTACAGGGCACGGGTGCGCTGGAGCCCCCGCCTCCCGCAGGCCCAGGCAGCACCTGGCCTACAGCTATAGAGAAGCAGCAGGGCCAAGGCTGGGAGCTCTCCTGACAGGAGCAGCCGGCCACGGGTCGCACATGATCCGCAGCACGGAGGCAGAGCAGCTGTGGCCAGGCTTGGAGCACTCAGCACAGAGTAGTCAGGGTGAGGAAAGAGGCGCCAGCTCAACTCTCAGCCCCGGGACCAGTGTTTACTTCAGCATAGCAATTCATAGCTTGGCATTTCCAATTGAGTTTAGATTAATGAACAGAAGCTGTTGCTGATCATATGACCACCAATGCACTTCCGTCTTACGGCACTGGCACCATCTAGCTGAGGATGTGTCGCAGAGACTGAGCTACAGGATGTGAGGCCCACAGGAGGCTCTGCACTGGCTACTGGACGGCCCACTAGGTCCAACTCAATTTTTCTGGGATTTTCTTCATTCTCTATCTGCTGGTCCACAGAGAAGTCATCAACCCGAATGCTACGCTAATTAAAGATTTCTTTCCGCCTAACTCCTGCGGGTCCCTCCTTGGCACCGAGACCCTGACTTTTATCTCCAGCACCTTGTGCAGTGGACTGATTGGAACCTGCATCACTTATGACACAGGGATATTTCCCAGCATGTTTTTCCTCCCTTGTATGCTGCAAACTAATTTCAGTGTCCTGGAATACTGGCTTCCAAAATAGGAGTTCTCTTTTCGAACTAATGCTAATGCAATGTATGAATATGATGCTACTATAATCCACCAAAAGTCTTTTCTTGATCATAAATAAAATGTGCTAACAAGAGCCAAATATTTCACAGGATAAATTCTGTTCCAAAACAAGAAAGAGACACAGAACCCTGATACACATGCATCACTTAAGTATATACTAAGTAAGTTGAATTGCCAAAAATGCACAAAATCAAACAAAGGGTGTATTCTTATTTAAAAAAATACATATTTTTAAAAAGTGGAGGAGAAAAGCTGTAAAACACAGGAGTTTCATTTTAAATTCTGATACTTCTTGGTAGTGGTTTGGTTTCCAGACTCCAGATAAATGGCTTCGCATTTGAGATTCTCTTTCCTCTCACAGTTGGTAGTGACAGTAGCTCTCTGGCAATGGAGTGGAGGAGGCTATGTAGCTCTTCTCCCGCATGACTGCTGTGCATGTCATGTGCTGCTGTCTCTGTAGGCAGAAGCACTGACCTTTACACTACACACTGCAGAGTAACCCCGAGAGGAATGTGCGTGGTATTTGTGATGCAGAACAGGTGAGCTCAGAAGCATGCACCCATGAATTATAGTGACTCGGATGTGACTTAGATATAAAATTCATGATAGTATATTGGCAGATGCAAAATTTGTTCAGTCAAAAAAAAAGTGCAATTTTTTTGCCAACAGCATCCTCAAAGCCTCCTCTTTATATCTGGGCACCAAAAGGTTCAAGGACACTTGCTTCTGAGCAAATAATTGTCATATGTGAAAATAATACTCTTGATCAAAGAGCATATGTCTTCATTATCCATTAATCTATTTAAGTGCTCAGGGTACAATTGCTTAGTGCAGTAATAAAAGCAACACGGCGACATAGAAAGAAATTTTAAACATCGAAGCATTGGGAACATCAATTTGGAGAACTGCCAGATTTTCTACCAATTATGTATTTGTAACCTAGGAAAGGGGTAATTACAAATTAGAACCATGAACACTGATTATGTAGAGTTCCATGGTCAGCAAAAGTAATGTTGGGTAATAAAATCCAAGGTTTTTCACTTCAAATCTAATGATTTCTGAAATAAATCTATAACAGACCCATAGCATTCAAAATCATTTTCAAAATATTACAAAATTTTTTTTCCAAATCTTTTTGGTATATGTGTGTGTGTGTATGTGTATGTGTGTAATATCTTAGGACTTTATATACACATACTACAGAATATTTTCATGAAGGCCTCATTTTATCTTCACCAAAGTTTTGAGAGTTCAGTGTTGTTTTAGCTCTTTCATTTCTGTGATCAAAATAACTAACAAGAAAATGTATTGGAGGAAAAATTTACTTTGGCTCATGGTATCAGAGGTCTCTGTCCATAGACTGCTGACTCCAAAGCTCAGGTCCGGAGGTGAGGCAGAACATCATGGTGGAAGGGAATAGAGGAGGAAAGCAGCTCAGAACATGGCACCAGGAAGCAGAGATAGCTCCACTCTCCAGGAACTAAATATAGGCCCCAAAGTCACACCCCAGTGACCAGCCACCAGCCACACCCCCTGCCTTCAGTTACACTCAGTTAATCCCATCAGGGGATTAAATCACTGATTAAGGCTCTCACAACCCAATCAGTTCATGTTTAGACTCTTGCATTGTCTCACATATGAGCTTTTGGGGGATACCTCATATTTAAACCACACAAGTATTATCACTATTCTCCACATATAGATAAAGCAGGGCCTAATCCATGCACTTGCCAGACCTGTGCAACTTTTTACAGGGTATTAAATTCAGGAAGGTAATTATACAATAAAGCTGAGTAGTGTAAACATTAGCACAACAGCTTAAGGATTTTAATTCTGCATTTTTTCAATCAGCTGTGCAATTGATTCTAAAGTTGGTTTTTTCTAGTTGGGCTGATTGCCATAACCCATAAATTTTTCAAATCTAGAAATTCTTTTCTAAATTTATGATAAAACCCTTGGGTTTCATATCACTGTCTAGTGCAATCACAATTTTGGCAGAGGAATTGGATACAAAATGGACCAGAACTCTCAGGAGTAACAGTAATGGCTACCAATTAACTTTTAAAAAATAAATATGACTTTAAAAACTGTATCTAGTATTTAAGTCTTTTCTAATACAGATGGAAAGGGGGCAATGATTTTCAAAGCCTCTTCCACTGGCAATCAGCCAAAGCTAGATCTGACCTTGGGCTATTTTACTTGCCATGTGTGTGACAGCTGTCTGTCTTGAAATGTTCTCACCCCCCATGCGATATCCTCATCCAAGTTCCACAGGGTGACTGGCCTCCTGGAGAAGAGCCCTTGCCCCTTGTGGAAAGAGGTCCCTTCACAGAGCAGCTGGGGATGCCTCTTTTGTGTTTGTGTTTCTCCCATGTCTGTCTCACTGCTTAGGGGTCTGACAGGACTTCCTTCTTCATCTGCTCTCCTTCCTCTACGACTTTCAGTAGAAAAACGAGAGCAGCCATTGGAACTCTTCTGGTATTCCTATAAACAAACATGCTGTACATGGGCGGGTGGGAGAAAGGGGCAAATAAGGAGTTTTTTTGAGGAAAAGTTTTCTCGGACTGGAATCTTTGGGTGATTTGCACTAGAAATGTCTAAGAATAGGTTGGGAATCTTTGTTCTCACCAAGGTCATCTTGTTTGCACTGAAGTTTGAATGTCAGTGATATAGAATAGTGTCCCTAACCATTTTTAAAATGCATGCTCATTTTAATTGTGCATTTAGAAATATCTACAAAGTTATACAAAAGACCCTTGCAGATATTTAACACTAACCTTTACACATTATGTAAACAGTGCTGAAAACATTCGTAAGGTTTGTCTTCAAGAGTTATGTCGTCATTGCGATGGTTCAAGAGGTCACAGGCACCAATAACTCATGGCATAACATGCACCAATGTTGTCATTGTTAATAACCTTGGTGGTCAATTCCTGTTTACACTAGTGTCACTAATTTTTGGCTGATTCTTTTTGATCTGATAAAGACAGAGTCGACACCAAGTTTAACCTCCCTATGAAGCTGATGGAGGTCCCATTAAATGCAGCCGATCAGTCTCTGCCCTTTCCAGGCTGTGCCGTCCTTAGTTAACAATCAGTAGAGGCTGCCTCTAGGAATGGACTCCAGGTGGCCTTCTAGAGAGAGAGCTGGCCTGGAGCTTCACCTGCATGACCTGGGGAACCTTAGTCCCGCAGGACTGCTGTATTTGGGCTTGTCTTCTGTGCCCTCTTCCCCCAGGAATCTTCTTTAACTAATAATGACTTTGTAGGATCAGTTTGATTAACATGGAGTCACAAAACCTATTAAATCCTTTTTAGTGGTTCTACCCGAATCATAAACTTTAAGAAAACAGACAAATGTGGCAGCTGAGCCTGAGGAAGCTCCTTGTGCTGGGCTCTAGGGAACTTCACTGAGGACTTCCCACAACACAAGCAGCTGAGCCAGCCAGTGCCGGGACCAGAAGCACGTGTGGGTGGCAGCCCGGGCTTCCCCGGACAGGCTACCTGGCACAAGCTTTCTCCGTCCCAGTGGGTCACCTTGGGTTCTCTTTGGACTGTACAAACAAGCACACTTCATGGTCCACCAGGTGTTGGAGCTGAAGAAACTGGACCAGTCACGCCAACTTCACTATTGAAACTAGAAGAAGAGGGTGTTAGGGGCGTGGAAACAAAATGAGGGTAAATGGGAATATCTGAGGAAGTTGGAGAGATGGTAATTGAAACCACATCCATGTCGGGAGTCCTATCTTCTATTCTTCAGCCATAAGAAATTCAATATCATTTCTTTAGGTAGCCTAGAGCAATGACTGACATGCATTTAAATTAAAATCTGCAACATGTTTATACTCACTGTGCATCTTAAATCAGTGATGCTGAACTGGCATTTATTTTTTTAATTTAAATGTGTTTGAAATGTTGTGGGAACTATACATTAAGTAGGGAACCAGTATTTTAAAAAGAACAAGACAGATGTTTTATTAGAGCTACAAAAATGACTATAAACTACTTTGATTGCTGTTTCAAATGCTATTATCTAGTTTCCTAGCTAGTGAGCAGATTCTAAAATGTAATATTCCCATAGGAATAATGCAGGAAGTTGTACTTAATTTTCTCTGTGGTTTTGAAGGCAGGAAAAAAATCGTGAAAAGGGTTAGGAATGATTAAGATAAAATAAATAACTATCTGATGACTTACAAAGCATTTATCGTGTATATATAGATAACACAGTGGGAAAAATATGTACTTACCTTGTAAATGATAAGTTAAAAAGTACAAACCAATATTTTGCATAGAAAAGCTGTTTTAATGATGCAAATTGTATAATAAATATGCACACTTTTCTGTGCTCAAATTGAATATTTAAGTAGGCAACAAATTGATCACCTTGTGATACATTTAAATTTCTATGATAAATATATTCCCATTTCCTTTCATGGCAATTTTCCTGCTAATTAGCATTTCCTCGATGTGCATATGTTAACATAAATATCTGACTATATGTCTAGTCTATATGGAAAAATATTTTAAAAAGTAAGAAAAAATTATAGAATTTAGTGTTGAAGGAAGAACTGTTTATTTGTAAAAATGTCATTTCTGTAATAAGATTTTATTACATAACATTTGTTCAATGAACAGATGGCTGAAACTATTTACAGGATACTAGTGATATTTATTAACAATCTTTAGAAATTTGATTACAAATAGTAAAACTGGAAATTCTCCACAATTTGATCCTTCTTTAAAAAAATTCTGAACATTCCTCTATAATCTGGGTCTGTTGTGTAGATAAAACAGGATAAAAATATAAAATATAAAAATCTAGACATTCACGTGTCCTTAATTCTATAAAAATCATAAGACGTGTCCCATTTGTCCCGTTAGTGACAAGCCTCAACTTCCATTGCGTGGCACAGGTTGGGAGCACAGCTCCTGTCAAGGAGGAGTCTTTAGGTGTTCAGATGTTTTCCTGATGCTTCCAGGGTGCATCCTGTTCAAAGCAGGCTCCTATTCTGAAAAGCGCCCTTTTCTTAGGGGTGACTGATTGCATCAGTACCTGAGGGATACCTGAAATTGGGCAAAAGATAGCTGCAAGAAATTACAAGCACATACGAATTTATTGTCTGGTGGAGACCTTGCTAACCTGTGAGACTTTCCATCTCCTGCTCCCCCGGGTGTTTCAGGGAAAGACTTACTCACTGTATCTGATTTCTGCAATGGCTTGGGTGGGTCTGAGCCTGGGATGCAGCCATAGCCAATCTCTGCCACTGCTCCTGGGATGCTTTAACAGCAAACACTTTCATTATTCTCCAGAGTCCTAATTTACAGGGCATTGCTAAAAATCTGTCATCATACAATGCATTTTAATGTTTTCTTATTTATATTTTGTGTTTTTCTTATATTTTATATGTCCTTGTGTTATGTTTTATACTTATTTTATGTGTTTCATGTGAACAGCCACCTTCTTCCCTGAGGCCTTTGGACAGTATGATCATAATGGCTTGTGTATTTTTTTAGTACTGAGGACAAACATCAGGCCATAGAAGGAAACCACCATTTTTTAGTGTGTGACGCAGGGTTAGGCACATTCTGAAAGTTGCATCTTTATGTCTAACACTAACCTTCTGAAGTGGGCACCTTTTTCCTTAGTTTTACAAATTAGGAGACAGAGACATTAAGTAGCATATACGACAGAAGTTGGCTCTCCAGGCTTGTGAGTGGCATCTCTGGAGTTTAAGCTATGCTTCTTATACTTTAGGTTCTGAGGCCTATTTCCTTACCTCCTTCAACAGGTCTACTCAGGAGGTGTTTGGTTCATTTTCGAGATAATTTTAGTGTATCTTGGTCATTGTTTAATAAGCTCGTTACTTGTAATACAGTTCTAAAATCTAAATATCTAAACTAAGAATTCTAACTACACATTTTATCATGAATCACTGTTAAATTCTAAGTTGTTACTGTTTGTAGTGGTGGTAGCTCTGTGTGTTTGTGCATGCTTGTTTATTTATTGATTTTGTTTGAAATAAACATCGGTCCTGTGCTGCCTGCTTCCAGATGCCATATGTGCATGTTTCCTGGTTCTGGTGTGCATACAGTTGTTCAGGCAACCTCTTCTGATATAAACATTCACCCAGACGACTTGTTTGGTACTGAGTGCTCAGCCGGGGGCAGAGCTGATCCAATTTTGACACTGGCTGTTGAAAGCAGATGCTTCATTTCCTCTCCACGAGTAAAGTGATTGACACATCCACTGGAGGATGGCACCTTTTCTGTTCAGCGTGCTACCTGATAAACAAAAAGAGGTGCATTGTAGGGGACATTATTTATTTATACTAATCCACAATGCATGAATCCTGGCAAGGCCTATTTTTTGCTTAAATCATGCAAAGGAAGGATGTCTAATTCCAGATAGAATTCCAGTGTGAACCTCAGAGGCTCCCAAGGACATTATTATTGTGTAGTCAGCACCTGATGCAATATGTGAAATTTGCAACTGAAGAACTAGAAAAATGACATTGAGAAATTGATTTTTTTTTTGCAATGCAGCCAATCAAAACAAAATATTTAATTAAGTGATAAAAAGCCTCATGGACTTTTCCTATATGTTTATTTTAAGGAAAACCGCCAAAGAAAGCATTTCTGATTTTAAGACAGTGGTAGGTATATATTTTACTTTTTAGGAGGGTAAATTTGTGGTTGGGGCGAACCTAAAACTAACCAGTCTTTTCATAAACTGAAGGGTGAAACAGGATAATGCTCTGCTTTGGGATGGCAGCAAGCTTTGGAAAGAACACAGCACAGGGATCAAAGTAAAATTCGAATCAGTGCCCACCAAGTCGCCATCGCATCTGAGGTTTACTTTCTGTGTGTGAAACCTGATGGCATAAACGTGATAACTGAGGGAGGGACTTCCAGTCATGAAGGCATGAAGTGGCAGGTCAACAGTATCCATGAAAATGGAACAAAACTGCACACAAGTGTCAAAGCAACAATCTTGCAGTTCTGCTAATGGACTAAAACCAGACAAAACACTGATAATCTTTGTAAAAAAAAAAAAAATATATATATATATATATAAAAAATATATATATATATATATGTTAGAGCTTTGTGTAGGACTAGCAGTAGTCTCAGGTCTTCCTGGGCTCCCCTGCCCCTGCACACAAAGCAGAAGGTGAACACAGGAGTTTTCAAGCCTGCAGTTGGCCAAAAAAACATATTTGCACCCAAGGGAGATTTGAACATGACCTATGTTTCCTACAGAAACCGTGGTTCCGCATTTGCTGATTCAGGGTTTACAGTTATGGCAACATAACTACCATAAATAATTAGGATTGAAAATATAAGCATATGTATTTGTGTGAGTATTTGTAATTCCTCTTTCATTCTCTCCTAATTTTTTTCAAAAGCATGACTTTTTAAAATTGATAATATTAGAAGGAATTTTAGGATTGAAGGCATTCGTGTGAGCAACATACACAATAACAGGACACAGGGTGGTAGGAAATACAGCTATACTGGAGCAAGTTTGCAAATTTCATCAAAATTCAGTATATAATTACATGAAATAAATTGTAATTACTTGAAAAGCCCCTTCAAAAGTTAGATCTCTCTACAAAGAAACATCCAAGTGAGATGCAAAACTTTATATAATCACCCCTCTAATCCAGTCAAGTGATATAAAAACAGGCTGTCCCTGTAGACCCATACCATCAAGTGCTGGAGATAGGCCTTGACATTCTGTAGCCTTAGGGGGTCCCCAGTCCCGACCAGGGCAGTGCCAGAGGTCTCCCACGAAGCCCAGGCTTTCCTCCTGTGGTGTCCGCAGAGAATCTGAGAGCAGCCTGGGCTTATCCTTCCTGGCGGTGATGGAGTCCTTCCCCTCCCTGCTGCGTGGTTGTCACTGGAGGCACAGGGGGACATCAGCAAGACACTGACACCCCCAGTTTATAATCACACCCCCACCCAGCACCAAGAAGCAGCCTTCCCAGGCACACAATCTCCAGAGTCCACAGGGGTGGGGTGGGAAGCCTGGACTTGACAGTCCCTGGCAGCCAGGAGCAGGTCCTGGGGGAGAGTAGAGTGGAGTAACCCCGGGTCCCCTGGATGAATTCAATACCAGGAAGTGGTGACGACTACGGGGAGAGGCAGAGACAGAGAAGAACTTCTCCAGGTCCTGAAAGTCAGGTGCCAAGAACTTACCACCAGCACTGTTCACCATGGGGAAGGAGCGAATGGTTTCTCCCTGAGATTGGAAATGAAGAAAAAATGTCCAAATTTGTCACGTCCACTCAAAACTGTACTGGAGTTCCAGGCTGTGCAAAAAGAAATCGGGAGAACCGAGGTCAGAAAGGAAGAAGTGAAAGCATTTTTCATTGTAGATGACATGGTCTCATATGTAGAAATTTCTATGGAATGTACACAACTTTCCAAGATCTCAGGAAATGACAGCAATGTTGAACAATTGATTATATGTACATTGTCAATAAATTATCAGAAAATTAAGTTAGGAGAAAAAATTCCACAATAGCATGAAAGAATACATTTCTCAATTACAACCTGACTGGGCAAAGAACAAACTTACTGCATTGAAAACTAGAAAGTTTTCTGGAAGGAAATTCAGGAAGATCTAAGTGACTGGAAAGACTCACCATGTTCACACATTGCAAGACTCAGTATTTGCAACGTGCCAAACTCATGTACAGACTTATGGCATCCTCACAAAATTCTAGAAAGCATTTTCCCTAGAAATTGACAAGGTGATTGTGAATTTTATAGGGAAATGAGAAGCGACTTAATTTTTTTCCAGAAAGAACTTTTAAGAAGAACAAAATTGGAGTGCTTATCCATCCTGATTTTACTCTTAATATAAATGTATAACAATCAGGACAGAGTCTCCTACACGTTATCAAGGTCCAATGTCTTCCCTAACATGATCTAGGAGGTTATTTGTGAATTTCCAGGTCTTACTTTATTTTGAAATGTACCAAAAGTAAATTGAATAAATTTACTGAATATATTGGTATCACCGTCATGGTCTTTTTGGTGTTGCTTATGATAAAATACCTGAGGCTGGGTACTTCATAAGGAAAAAAGGATAATTTGTCATGGTTCTGGTGACTGGAAACTAAAACCAGCATGGTGCTACATCTGGTTGTGCCACAATGGAGCAGAGAATCAAAAGAGACTGACTGCATGCAGGACTTTCCAGAGGGTTAGGAACTGGACAGACCCACCCATTAGGTTGAATACTAAGAAGCTGTGGCCTTCCTCCTGGTGGAGAGAGGACCACAGAGCAACCATGATGCCAAGCAGAGCAGTCCCGTGGGCATGGTGTGCGTGTTGATGTCACAAACCAAATAATTTAAAAGAAAATTCAGAAGCCTTTTCAAAAATCTATTGTTTTGTTCATCGTTAGCTTTTAAATCAGAAGCTCGTTAAAATTAAGCTGCTAAGACTCTTATGACTAACAGATGAGCGAGGTACTGGGGAGACTGGGCAGGGCACAAGCAGACACACCGCGTCTGGGTGTGGCCTCTGCCGACCAGATGCCCCGTCCCGAGCCCGATGGCTGCCTGAGACGTCCACTGGGTTGCATAAGAATCCTCGGAGAGGAAAGATGACTTCACAGTATTTAGGCAGGTTCAGATGGCTACGAGAGGAAGAACGCGTGCTGGAAAGAGGTGGCGGATTTCCAGACATTGAACTGGTGCTGGCTTCACGTGGTCACCATCTCTGCCCACGGAATCGTGCAGTAAGCGCTCCCGTCCGCAAGGGGGCGCTTCTCCAGCAGCACGGCACCCGCCGCAGAGCCTCTCCCCGCAGCCCTCGGGGAGTCCCAGGCGCCAGCCTCCTCCCGTTCTTAATTTTGAGAGTACCAACCCTGGAGCTAACCCTTTGACCTTTGTTTGCCTTGATGCACTTTATGATCACTCACCTTATTACATTATTGCATTGGTTCCCAGATTCAATCAGGGTCATAATAGGTGAGGCATGGAGATGGACTCCCAGATCTTACTTTTAATGTTTGTCTTTTTTAATTAATGTAAGGCTTAAGAGTGGAGTGAAACAACTTTGATGGTTGGTCTAAAATACACAGGACATCAGTATTGCCCAGTTTAAGAAGCCTTTTAACCATACACAGAAAATCCTTTCATTAGCTATTATTTTCAGTGTTACAAAATATATGTTAGTACTATTATTTATTTAAATATATATGTATGTAATTTAAACTCACTCAGTTGTAATTTTAACTTTTTTCCTCTATTGGACTCTTTGATCAATTTTAGTTGAGATCTTAAAAAAAGATAACCAGTTACTAAGATTGAAAATGTTATCATTTATCTGCTAATCCTGTAAAAACCCTTATATTTGATTTGATGTGTCAGCAAAGAACCCTCATATATATGACTATTGATTTTACCAACCTATATAATCTATATATTGCATTTGACTGAGGGATGTAGAATAAAGAGAAATAATATTCTATAAAGAACTTGAAGGTCAAATTTCATCCAAATGTTCAACTATTTTTTTAGTTTGTTTGCTTATAGTTTGTATGCTGACCATAACTTTAAAAGAGAAATAAAGGAGATGCGATTCCCTTGGAAACAGGATGCACACTCACATATTCATACTATGAAAAATCTAAAAGAAAAATGCATGCATCTTATACACTTTCATATTTTTATGAGTAGATAGTTAGCGTAGCAACTTCCAAGTTTTTATCATATTGTACACACGATACATCTTTTATACACAATAGACTTTGATATGTGCTAAAAAAAAGCATGACTCACTTCAAGTGGTTGAAGAAAAGGCTTCCAGACCTTTTGTAGGTAATTATTTATAATAATCCTGCTGTGCCTCTAAGCGATATTAATTATCATAGTTGCTGTACTGTGGTCTGGCTGTGGATGCCCTTCAGAGGTCACACCCTGCAGGCTTGGCCTGCAGCTGCTGCCATGCTGGGGGTGGCAGAGTGTTAGGGGCGGGGCCTGGCTGGAGGAAGAGGCCCAGAGGAGATGCCTGAAGGGTTTCTTCGGCCTGGCCCCTCTTGCAGGCTTGCACTCTCTCTTGCTCTGCTTCCTGGCCACCCTGTGAACAGATTCTCCCCACCATGGTGTTCTGCCTCACCACAGGCCCAGAAACGATGAAGTCCAATGACCGTGGACGGAAGCCTCTGAAACTGTGAGCCAAGATCAACCTTTCCTCCTTTAAGTTGACCTTCTCAAATATTTTGTTACAGAGACAGGAAGCTGACTAATACATGTACCAAATGTGGGGTAAGCAGAACAGCGTTTCTGCAAGGACATTGACGGAGGAAAAGCAGAGCCTCCTCTCCTCCAGGGGAGCAGGGACACTGAGGACCAGGGCACATCACACTGTTCAGTTAGCAGACGTTCCTTGTCGCTGTGCGTGCTGACCATCTGCTGTGCCAGGAAGAGAAAGAATGACGGTGTGAAGCCCTCCATTCAGTGCCCAGGCAGGCGGGCGAGAGCAGCCCTTCACAGAGCACCACACGTGCAAGTGCTGAAACAGAGACCCCAGGAGGGGAGGGTGAAGGACCATGCCCCTGGAGGTAAGTCAGACATTAAAGAAAATCAGACGGCCTGAGCTAAAGAATACCTAAAGGAAAGAGTCGATCAGGGGACGAAAGGAACAAAGTGACCAGTGTGTCAGTCGTGGGCCATCTTTCGGGAGCGCTGGGATTGTGTGGTGAGTGGAGGTCTGACCACCCCGGGGGCTGTGCAGCTCCGCCTGCTCCTCTAGGGTGCTGCCTGGGCCCCCAGCCGAGCAGCACTACTGAGCATTAGGGGATGGCTGTGTCTCAAAGAAGGTTTGTAGACAGTCTGGCCCTCAGTGCCTCAGAATCGAGACTGGACTGGGAAACGGGTTGTTGCAGAAACAACTAGTTCAGATATGGCCCTAAGGAGTGTCCTTGTATGAAGATGGTCCCAGAGGGAGAGGCCACGAGCAGAAGAGACAGAGATCAGAGTGAGGGCCCACAAGCCAAGGAATGCCCAAGTATGGAAACTGCCGGAAACTGGAAGAGGCCAGAAAGTATCCTCCCCTAGAGCTTTGGGAGAGCGCTGGGTTCTGCAACACCTGGGTTTAGATTTCCACACTTCAGAGCTGTGAGGCTGTGCATTTCTGCGGTTATAAGCAACCTGGTTTGGGGTACTTTGTTACAGCAGCCCTAGGAAATGAATCTATCCAGCAATGGTGATGAAAAGTACAATAATGATGTGATCAGGGGTCACCAATTGGCCTCAACTCCCTTTATATGAAAATTATGTTAATTATGACAAAATAATATATCAGTGTTATCCTTACCTGACTTTTAATTTCTTCCTCAAAGTTATTCCTTTGGATTATACAAACTGGCAAAGTCAATCTCAGGGACATTCATTAGAGAGAAAAGGAGAAAAGCATATATATATATATATATATATATATATATATATATATATTTATATACACACATACACACACACATATACATAAATATATACATATAAAATTTTGAACCATTTCAATTTTATCTTGATACTCTCCTAACTTGGTGTTATTTTTGTATTCGTGCTTATTAGAGTGTGTAAAACATACCGAGTCCAACAAATATCTTTCCTTTGAATGAGCACCTGCAGGTGTGGTTCAGCCCATTCCCTTTCTCCAATCTCAGCAAGATTCCTGTGGTCTTCAACATGCCCCAGGAAGAGTGTTCTGAAAATTTAAGTCAGACCAACATTCAGCTTAGCTCCAATTCACGATTTCTATTTATTTATATTGTTAATTGACTAATAAAACATATTTATAGTGTACAACAAGTTTTTCAAATATGTATGAATTGTGGAATGACTAAGTTGAGCAAATTAACAGGCATTGCCTCACATCTTTATCTTTTTTTGGGGGGGAGTGGGAACATTTAAAATGAATTCTTAGCAAATTTTAGGAACTTGATATATTGTCATGAGCTGCAGCCACCATATTGTACGCTAGGTCTTTCATCTGCAATTTAGTGCCCTTTGATCCACCTCGCCTCCTCCCCGGGTCCTAGGATGCACAACGCTGCTCTCTCCCCCGAGATCAACTTGTTGAGGTGCCACATGCAAGTGAGATCGGGCGATATTTCTTTCTGGTCTTGCTTATTTCACTTAACATAATCACCTCCAGGTTCATCCTTGTGATCTTGAATAACAGCATTTCCTTCTTTTTAAGGCTAGATAGTTTTGTATTTTCTATATATCATTTTTTCTTTATGATTCATCCATTGGCTATTGAGAACAAGGTTATCATGAACATGGATGCACACGTATCTTTTTGACATACTGATTTCTTTTGGATATGTACCCAGTAGTGGGCTGCTGGACCTCCTGGTAGCTCCAACTTTTAGGAACCTCCATGCTATTTTCCATAATGCTGCACCACCTAACATCTCACAAAGTGTTCAAGAATCCCATTAGTGCCACATCTTTTCCAGTACATGTTACATTTCACGCTTCTGTTAATAGCCAACATCTTATTGTGGAATTAATTTTTTATTTTCCTTTTTTATTTTTACAGACTGCATTTTGATTCATTGTATACAAATGGGATATATCTTTTCATTTCTATGGTTGTACACGATGTAGATTCACACCATTCATGTAATCATACATGTACATAGGATAATGCTATCTGTCTCATTCTACCGTCTTTCATACCCCCGCCCCCTCCCCTACTCATTTCCCTCTACATAATCCAGAGTTCCTCCATTCTTCTCTTACCTCCCCGCCCGCAACGGCCATTATGTATCATAGTCCACTTATCAGGGAAAACATTCCACCTATGGTTTTTTGGGATTGGCTTATTTCACTTAGCATGATATTCTCCAATTCCATCCATTTACCTGCAAATGCCATAATTTTATTCTTCTTTATGACTGAATAATATTTCATTGTGTATTTGATGCTTATTGATCTTGGACATTTTTCATATAACCTATTGACCATCTGTGTATCTGCTTTTGAAAACATCTATTTGGGTCCTTTACCCATTTGCAAAAATTTGGTCTTTTTTTTGTTATTGAGTTAAGCTCCTTATATACTTTCTCTATTAGCTTGTAATTGTTTATATAATTTACAAATATTTTCTCACAACAAAGTCTGTATCTCCACTGTGTCAACTGCTTACTTCTTTGTGTAGAAGTTGCTTGATGAAATCCCATTTGCCTATATACTTTGCTGCCTTGGCTTAGGGGACCATATCCATAATGTCAGGGAGCTATCTGCTGTATCTGCCATAGCATACAGATTTAGATATTGTTTTTAAGTCCCTGCTCAATTTGAGCTGTTTGTTGTGAGATGACAGTCTTCTTTCATCCTTGTGTGTGTGTGGACTGCCAGTTTTCCCAGTGCCATTTATTGAACATATCACCCCCACTGTGTCTTCTTGGAACCCCTGTTCAGGATTGGTTGGCCATACATGTGTGGATTGATTCCTGGGCTGTCTCTCTGCTCCCTTGACCTGTACATCTTTTTCTATGTCATTACCATGCTACTTCAGTGACTATAGTTTTATAGCACATTTTGAAGTCAATAAAGGGTCTCTTGTGGTTCCATATGAAATTAAAATTGTGTTTTCTATTTTTGTAAAACACACCATTTGTATTTTCATAGGGATGGCATTGAATTTGTAGATTGGTTTAGGTGATATGGACATGTTAACAATATCAATTACTCTTTTGTTTATTTGAATTGTCCTTAATGCTTTTTCATTAATGTTTTCTAGTTTTCTTGATACAGATGTTTTACCTCCTGGATTTAAGTTTATTTCTAAGTAATTTATTATTATTATTTTTGTAGTTGTTGTAAAGGGGATGGTTTTCTTGATTTCTTTTTTGGCTAGTTCACTATTAGTATATAGAAATGGCACTATTTTTGCAAGTTGGTTTTATATCGTATAACTTCACTGAATTCTTTTATTAGTTCTAAAAGGTTTTCTTGGATCTTCAGGGCCTTCAATATATAAGATGATTTTGTCTGCAAATAAGGACAGTTGAACTTTTTCCTTCCATTGTGAATGCAGTTGTTTCTTTCTCTTGCATAATTGTTCCAGCCAGGACTTCCAGCGCTGTGTTGTGAAGAAGTGGCAAGAGTGCGTATCCTTGTCTTGTTCCTGATTTTGGAGGAAGATCTTCCATATTTCACCCAGTGTGATGTTGCCTGTGAGTTCATCATACGTGGCCTCCATTGTGTTTAAGTGCATTCCTTCTATACCCGATTTTCTGAGAGCTGTTACCCCAAGAGGAAGGCGCGTTTTGTCCAGTGCCCTACCTTTATCATCATTATCGCACTACATCAGCGTGCTGCACCACATCTGGGTGTGCCCGCATTGGGCTAGCTTGCACCCCGGGATACATCCGCCCCGTCGCAGCGAATGACCCTTTACAAGTGCTATTGAAATCCGCCTGCCAGCATTTTGTGGGAGAACCACACATTTCTGTTCAGCAGGGATATTGTCCTGTGATTTCTTTTTCTTTTTCTTTTATTGTCCTTGACTGGTTTTAGTATCAGGTAATGCAGGCTACATAAAATGAGTTTGAAAGTATTTCTCTTTAATTTTTTGGAAGAATCTGTGAATTATTGATGTTAATTCTTCTTCAAATGTTTGATGGAACTCAGCAGTGAACTGTCAGTTGCCAATACTTTCTGTTTTGATGGGAGGCTCTTTATTACTGATTTAATCTCCATATTCATTATTGGTCTGTTTCTCTTCTTTGTTTCTTTGTGATTCTGTCCTGGTAGGTTCTGTGTCTCTGGGAATTTGTCATCTCTCCCAGGCCTTCCTATTTGTTGGTATTCCATTGTTCATGCTAGACTCGTAGGGTCTCTTGTAGTTATGTGGAATCAATCATGATGTCTCCTCTTGCATTTAATTTTCTTTGAGATCTTTCTTTTTTTTCTGCTTAAAGGTTCATCAATTTTGTTTACCTTTTCAAAAATCAACTCTTAGTTTTCTTCGTTTTTTTCTATTGTTATTTCAGTCTCTGTCTCATTTATTTCTATTCCTATCTTTTTACTTCTTTCCTTTTACTAACTTTGGTTCTAGCGTGTTCTTGTTTTCCTAGCTGCTTCAGGTGTAACATTAGGGTATTTTCCTGGATACTTCCTTCTTTTTTAACAAAGGTGATTATCATTACTATAAGCCTGTGTATGCTGCATCCCATTAGTTTTGGCTTGCTGTGTTTCCATTTTCATTTATCTCAGACATTTTAAACTTTCTTTATATTTTCTTCTTTTATCCATTGGCTTTTTCAAAACCATGTTTAATTTCAATGTATTTGTGAATATTCTGAAGTGACTCTTGCTCTCCCAGTAGTTTTAGAACATTGCGGTTGAAAAGGATGCTTGATATGATTTCAGACTTCTTTTACATTGTTACATGTTGTCTTGTGACCTACCTCTGGGTCTACAGAATGTTTCCTGGGTGTTTGACAGATGTGTGTCTTCTCATTTCATCATATGGAAAGTTCCGCATGTGTCCATTAGGTCCATCTGGAATATAGAGTATTTTGAGACCAGTGTTTATTTGTTGATTTCCTGTCTGAGTGACCTGCCTGGTTCAGGATCCATTGTTAACATAATAAATTGAAGGTCCACAAAGCACAGAGTTCTCCATTTAGATTCCGTTCTCCACGACTCTCCATTGCTCCTCTTCCTCTCCTGGCAGAGTTCTCGATCCTCAAGAACTGTTCTGTGACAGGATCGCTCAGTGAACCACTGGGGCCTACATTTCCTCATCAACAAAATAAATACTGTCAGTATCGAACAAATTAAGATTCCTGTGAAGAAAAGGTGGTCTTATATATTAAGTGCAATCAATGATACCTGGTTACTCAACAAAAAGCTGGATGTTGTGGCCAATATTATTTTTCAAGACCTTTTTCTACATTGTCTATTTTGTGTTTCTTCCTCTTTTATCTGCTTACACTGCTCTCTGTATCTTTCTTATCACATCAACATTTTTTTCCTCTTTTATTTGTTCTAATTGGTTATGTGTATGACAGCAGAATGGATTTGACACCTCGTACACAAAAGGAGCACAAATTCTCATTCCTCTGACTGTATAGGGTGCTGAGTCACACCAGTGCCGTAGTCATACATGTATATAGAGTAATAATGTCCATCTCATTCCACCATCCTTCACACCCCACACACCCTCATTCCCCTCAATCCCCTCTGCACAATCCAAAATCCCTTCATTATTCCCTACCCGCCCCCGATTATGGATCAGTATCCATTCATCAGAGAAAACATTCGGCCTTTGGTTTTTGGGATTGGCTTATTTCACTTAGCATGATATTCTCCAACTTCATCCATTTACCAACAAAGGCCATAATTTCATTCTTCTTTAAAGCTGAGTTATATATATATATATATATCACATTTTCTTTACCCATTCAACATGTTGCAGGACATGTAGGTTGGTTCCAAATTTTAGTTATGGTGAATTGAGCTCTAAAAACACTGATGTGACTGTGTCACTGTAGTATGTTGATTTTAAAGCCCTTTGGGTATAAACTGAGGAGTGGTATAACTGGGTCAAATGGTGGTTCCATTCCAAGTTTTCTGAGGAATCTCCATACTGCTTTCCATAATGGTTGCACCAGTTTGCATTCCCACCAGCAATGTGTGAGTGTACCCTTTTCCCCCACATCCTCGCCAATGCTTACTATTGCTTGTATTCTGGACTATTGCCATTCTGACTTGAGTGAGATTAAATCTTAGAGTAGTTTTGATTTGCATTTCTCTAATTGCATTTTTATTGTGTTTCTTGTTTGACTTTCCCATCGTGAAATCCTTTAAGGCAGGGTCTGTAGCAATCATAGTACGCGACATGAATTGGGTGTTCAGACAAACTGAGTGAGACTGAGATTAGTAATATGTTGAGAATACAAAGATAATGGAGATATCTGAATATCTGTCTATGTAACGAAAGGTATGGACTTCTGGAGGATCAGTGCTGAGGAGGACGGAACTCTGAAAACAGTAAAGAAATCGATGTCAAGAAATGCCATCTTGATTTTGCCTGGGGCCAGCCCTCCTATTAACATTTCTGTTTAAAGCCAATAATTATGTGATTCTTCTTTGGTCATCTGTACATTTTAGATATCATGAACACTGTTGCTTGTCATCTGGTTTTAGCAAAGTAAGAGAAGAAATCGCAATCTAACATTCCCTTAACTGGACTATGAACATTAAGGTCATTCTGCTTCGTCTCTGCTTCTCTTTCATTCCTTTAGGCAATTATATGTGTCATGCTATAAAAGTAGTCTCTAGATCAAAAGAGCGCTTTGATGTTTCAGAGTCTCATTTCTCTCTCGGGTCAATTTCATATGGTTTATGGATGGGGTAGGTCTTGAGGTGGAGGAGAAATAGAAAGTGGTGCCCCATCCTGAACACACCATTGCTTGTTAGAAGATTCTTAGAATCTTCCTGGTATTTTATCAGGGAAGCAAATCTTCAGGATACCAAAGAAGAGAATACTTTTTTTGAGGAATTCAATGTAATTTTCTCAACAAAAGTTGAGAAATTATCAATTCCGAGGTTTTCTGCCTTGCATATCTTGATGTCCTAGACAATGCTCAGGGTTGTTATGCAGAACACATACATAAGAACACATTCTAAGTCATATTTTTGGTACTAATTTTATTGTACTTTCTTTTAAAACTCTTTATTTGTATTCTTAACTGAGTTTTAAATGAGCATGAATTCAACAACAACAACCCACCCCTTATTTCTGCTCTCTTTTTTGCTCCATCTGGAATTCAGATTTACAGCGTCCATCTGAGATTCTCCATGAGGGAGGTTATGTGGTTTTCTCCGCTCAGTTCATCCTCATCGTTGGGAAGAGGGAATGTGGAGTGACTTGTCTTGCGTTCTATAAGAAGTCTATGTTCCTTATCCTGGCATCGTCTGTGAGCGTTCTCCGACTGTTTAGATTTTGTGACTAGATTAAACCATTGCTGGTTATTCTCTATTTGTTCCTCCAGGTCCACTGTCCACTGCTTTGGTCTGAATATGTGTCTCCTCAAGTTCACATGAGCCCTCATGTGAAAATACGAAGCAGTGGGGTCTTTGGGTGGTGATGGATCATGAGGGCAGAAACCCTTGGATGGGATTAGTGTCCTGATAAAGACGACCTCTAGAGCTGCCTGGCCCCTCACCCTGCATGAGGACATAAATGGAAGGCAGTGTGTAGGAGGAGCAGACCTCACCAGACATGATCCACTGCTGTCTCGATCTTGAACTTCCCAGCCTCCAGAACTCTGAGACTGAGATGTTTGTGGTTATAAGTCAACCAGTCTGTGGCATTTTGTTATAGCGGCTTGAATAGACTGAGACCTTCACTCTTCCTCTCACCTATACCATGTCTGGAGGCCTTCTGGCTTCTAGTTGAATATGGCCAGTGGGAGGTCACCGAAGAATTTGAAAGGTAAGAAGAGAAAGAGGCCTGGATATTCATTCTCCTCATGTCTTCCCTCCCTGTGGTTATAGCTTATTTGGGATCACTGTTGTAACTCTCTGGATTCTGCAGGAATAACGGGTTTCTCTGTTTCTCATCCCTGAATGTATCACTATTCCTTCTTAGTGTCTTTAACCCTTTTTGTAGTTCTTTAAATATTTTCTTGCTTAATTGTTTCATTTAACATAATGACTTCCAGATTCATGTTTGGGGGTCTCAAATGACAGCATATCCTTCTTTTTAGGGCCTGATAGTTTTTGATTCTCTATATCATTTTTGCTTTATGATTCATCCATCTTTTTTTGACATACTGACTTCTTTTTGATACATACCCAATAGTTCATTCTTAGTCCATGGAGGATGCAAAACTTGTTACCTAGAGTAGACTTAAGAAAAAAGACTTCCAAAATGGGATTGTGGAATTGTATCACTCACACATTTGGTGGGCTCACAATATAATATCAAGATTACTCAAGTGTATCTTGTTGGTAGCTTGGGGTTGAAGGAAGGAGGAGATGCTGCAGGGACCCACATACTGTGACACAGACACCATGGGAGTTTAGTAGTTATCCATTACTGCATAACAAGTAACCCCAAAATTTAGTGACCTAAAGCAATAAGCACAGATGATCTCAGTTTCTGTGGGTCCAGAGTGTCTTGGCCAGGTAGTTTTGGCTCAGGAACTTCACTGAGGTCATGGTTAGGAGAACCTCTGGGCTGTAGCCATCTGAAGGCTTACCTGGGTCTATGGAATCTGCTTCCAAGGCACCTCACAACAGGTAGTTATGGTAGGAGACCTCCCTTCCTTGCTGGTTGTTGGCAGAAAGACTTAAACTTAGTTACTCACAACCTAGGCTTCTCCATTGGGGCTGGCCCAGTGTCCGGTGGCATGAAGATGTGGTCCTAGAGAGAGGAGACTAGGAGGCCCTGTGCCTATCTGTGGAGGTGTGTGATGTGGAGGCTACCAACCATCACGTCCACCTGTTTATCAGAAGCAAGCCACTAAGTGTAGCTTACACCTTCCCCTATGAAGCAGGGGTTAGGTCTGAGCTTTTGAATAGAGGATCAAAGAATCTGTGGGCACATTCTAAACGTCTGTAGGTGATGTCAGTGATCACTAAGATTGTATTTGTCCTGCTGCTTCAGATGGGCTTGGAAATCTCCACATTTCAATGGACAGGGCACAAGTGTTAACAAAGTGACAAACTAAGACTCTGGTCTCAACACAAGTGAAGAATTACAAGGCCTCTGATGTTGCTAGCAGCATGGTTCATCTCCTGAAATCACAGGGCCGGCAGGCCAAGAGTGAAATCTGAGGACTGTATTGAGTGGCACAGAGTTGCAAGACCACACAGGGGCTGGACCCCACCACAGTTCCAGTGCTGCGGTTCAGACCCTGGCTGTGCAGGACGGGATCTGAGATGTGCAGCACAAACCTGTGGAGACAGAGAGGAACTCTAGTCTTCAAACACTCCTTTCCTCCCAGAAAGCCACCTTCTTTTGTACTTTTATACAATGCAATGTCCTCAGTGTCTTCCCCCGAGTTCTTCCTTAGAGGGTTCTAATTCTTCCGGAGACCTAGTTCCATGGGTCCACAGTGCCTCCTGCCTGTCACACATTCCCTTCTCCAACCTCGTTCAACGCGTGGTACTTTTTGTGAGTGTATTGCTCTAACCTTTCACATCTGAATCTCCTCTGTCTCCCACGACCTCCTCTCCCCAACGCAGCAGAAAGAAACCTCTTTATCCCTCAAGTCCGAGTGTAAGGATTATTTTCTCAAGGTCGCCTTTGTGAAATTTAGGGCAAGTTTTTGAATGAATTATTAAATGTACAAATGAATGAAGTCAGTAAATAATGAATGAGTATTCTCATAGATGGAAATGTTGACTAGATGAATATGGAAATGTCAAGCAGATGTGATAGGATTGGATTAGCGGTATAAGCTTAATAGTCTTTATCATTTGGACCATGAAGATGAGGTTTGCCAGGAACTTTGTGTAAAGTGGACGAGGCAAGAGACTGAAGGCAGGTCCACCTGGTGAAGTGCCATTCTCTGCCAGGTGAGGAAAATAAAGACCCATGGAGAGAAATGGGCAGACAAGTGGGAGAGGGCTGTCAGAAGAGAGCAGTGCAGAAAGGAAGGGACAAGAAAGTGTCAGAGGAGGCACCGCAGCACCCGTGCCCCAGGGCAGTGCACTGTGTCCTGTCTGGAAACACGTTATTTTTGGAAATACTTTATTTAAAAATATATATTTATATATGTATATATATATATATATTTATATTTAAGGTGTATAAGGGTAAGTTCTGGTCTTCATATGCATCATGAAACGATGTCTACTGAAAGTCACTGTGTTCGTCTCCTCACGTAGCCTCTTTTCCTCTTTCATTTTATTCTTGTCAGAACAACTTGAAATCTACTGCCTTAGCAGCAAACATCCAGTTTATCTCGTGACCTTATTAACTGTAGGTATCCCGGTGCAGCGTAGATCTCCAGACTTATTCAGCCTACATAACTGCAGCTTGGCCTAACGTTTGCCATCCCGGCCTCCCCTCCCCCGTACCCCCCACTCTGCCTTCTGCTCAGTGTATTGGATGGTTTTGGAGTCCACACTAAGCGAGTCCATGCGGCGTTCTTTTTCTGGGCCTGGCTCGTTTCACTTGGCATATGGTCCTCCAGGTTCACCACCAGGTTCACCTGGTTGGAGCAAATCACGGATCTCCTTTATTAAGGTCAACGGCAATTCCCCGTGTGTGCATACCGCGTAGTCTTCCCTCGGGTCTCGCAAAGCCCGCGCGCCCGCCAGCGCCATCCCGACTCGCCATCTCCTCCTTCCCAGGCCAGCCTCGCAGGCGGTCTCCCTCTCTGGTCTGACTCTCCCCTCGTTCGTCCTCTGCAAGATGCCAGTCACAGAAAGTAAATCGGTGTGCTCTAAAATCGGCGGTGATAGTGCAGCACCCTGCAAATATTTAGGAAGCAATGAATCATACACTTTAATTGGGTGAGATGTACAGTATGCGAATTAATAAATCTACTGCAAGATTAAATAAAGGGGCCAGAGCCAGATCTTCCTTTTTGAATGAGAGGAGAAGTGAAGAGCTCTCTTCGAAGTGGCAAACAGAACGGGATTGCCAGGAGGAGGGGACATGGGCTGAGTCCGCAGTGTAAGAATGAGGGGACGTGGCCATGAGCGAGGGCACCTCCTCCTTTATGATCTGAGCGAGTTGAGCGGAGCAGCCCGGGAGGAGGCTGAGAAAGAGGGAGGCGGCCGCTTGCTCAGCCCCTGTGCCCGGCCCTGCGCGGAGGCCACACCTGTGATGGGTGGGTCTTGAAAGCCACTCGGAGAAGGTGTGGGCCCACCAGCTCCGCTTCCCACGGGACAGCTGGCCTCTTGTCAGAGCTCAGCGGCTGTGGATTTCTCCGATCCCTTCCTTCTCCTTCTCCTCCTCCTCCTCCTCCTCCCCCTCCTCCTCCTCCTCCCCCTCCCCCTTCCCCTTCTCCTCCTCCTCCCCCTCCTCCTCCCCCTCCCCCTTCCCCTCCTCCTCCTCCCCCTCCTCCTCCTCCTCCCCCTCCCCCTTCCCCTTCTCCTCCTCCTCCCCCTCCCCCTTCCCCTTCTCCTCCTCCTCCCCCTCCTCCTCCCCTCCCCCTTCCCCTTCTCCTCCCCCTTCCCCTTCTCCTCCTCCTCCTCCTCCCCCTCCCCATCCCTCCCCCTCCCTCTTTTTTGATCCCTTTCTTCTTACAGTGGGTGACACGGGAGACAGAGGTTTTATGCAGAAGCCTTTAGTTATCTCTTAGATGCCGCAGGTTTAGGCTACTCTCTCCAATACTAATGGCTTATTTCCCTGAGGCCTGGCATCCTTGTGAGACTGAATACATCATAACAACTTGTAAACTGTTAAGCTGAACTTTTCCTCTGTTTTTTTTTTTTTTCTTTTCATTAGAAATTATATTTCCCATAAAATGTTGATTCCAGTAGACATGAGGCATTTGGCAATAACTGACAAATGCTGTATCTCAAAGGTTATAAACAGACGCTTACAGGAAATGAGAAAGGAAGACAGAAAATACCAGAGGGAACCAGGCTTACACTGCTGCCTAGACCACTGGAGACAGGCTCGACTTTGTGGTCGCATGAGGATTTCAATAATGCACAGGCTTGGTGTCTGCACAGGAACCCAAATCAGCAGGCAGACCTGCGTGAAAGGGGGATTAGCAGGATTAAAGACACTCACCTGGAGGGTTGGAACGTTTAAACATCCTCAGGCTCTTGATGTGCTGGCGGTGCCCACGTGGGATGTCAAAGAATTATGTGTAAATAAATAATTTGAATACAAATAGAATTATTGAAGTAGACAATTATTGAAGTAGACAGTTTTTGAAGCAGAAGGGTTTCTCAGGGGTCCACTTTCCTCTCATTCCCTGATGAATTTCTGTAGACGGGAGACTCCCATCCTTACTTTCCCATGATGCTCTCACTATTTCCTTTCCTCCCCCTAGCATTTTTTCACTTTCTCTGGCTTCCTTTTGTTATCTATCTTTGTCACTTGTCTTTGCTTCATAGAAGATCCCTGTAGCATTTTCAATATCATTCATTTCTTATTTTAGGTCCATGGATTACTTAGAACATAGTATCAAAATCCGAGACATTTTATTTTTAAATAGGGCTTCTATTTAGAACAGTTTTAGATTTACAGGAAAAGGAGCACGTAGTTTTCCCTTATTACTGACACCTCCACTGTCACATTTGTTACAGAAAACCAACGGTCGGTATTTACTTGAGTTCCTTACATTTTGCCTAACATGGTTCTGTTCCAGGATACCATGCACACCACAGTCAGCCATCATGTGTCCTTCAGATTTTTTTTTTTTTTTGGTGGTGACAGCTTTTCAGACTGTCCTTGTTTTTGGTGACCTTGGCAGTCTTGAGCAGTGTAGGACAGGAATATTGCGGGGAGCCCTCTTCGAGGGTCAAATCTACATTCATTGTTTGATTAAGTTGGTTATAGATTTGGGGGAAAGTCTACAGGGTGCCATTTCGTCAGTTCCCATCAAGGATGCGAACCACCACTCTGACGGGACTGTAGATGTTGACCTTGATTACCGGTGAGACGGCTCCTCAGGCTTTCATGGTTTCTCCAAAAGTTTCTTTCTTCACTCTTTCCTTACTGACTGGCCTTTCAGAGGAGGTCACTAAGAGCCACACCCACGGAGGGAGTTGTCAGCGGTGTTTTTGCAGCTCCTGATGTCTGTGAATCATTTGGAATTCTTCTGCATGATAGGTTTGTCTCTGTTTCCTTTGTATTATTTTCATTCATTTATTTATTACAGTATGAACTCTTGTATATATATTTAGTACTTTGGGTGATAATCCAATACTATTTTATTCTAAACAGACATGTTGTTATCATTTTAAGATTTATTTTCACATAATTGTACTATAATCAGATAATTAGATGCCTCCTATGATATCAATTCTTTGAAATTTATTGACAACTCCTTTGATTCCTAGTGTAAGTTCAAGTTCTATAGGTATTCCATGTGAAATTAATACGTATTCTCCAGGTTCAAGGCACCATATCTGATACTTTTATCAATTTTAATTTTCCAAGTTTTCCTTTATTTGCTTGTACTTTTCTCCTCATTGATTTACCATTTACTGAAAGAGATGTGTTACATTATTTTTATGATAATGAACTTGTCAGTTTTTTGAGGGGAGTAAGATAATAAAGTTCTGCTTACTTACTTACCTGCTGTGAAGTATCAGTTTTGGGTGAGTATAGGGTGCCACCTGCCACACCTGTGGACGTCTGGGTGAGTGTGGACAGTGCCACTTCCTGCAAGTGGAAGTCTAGGTGAGTGTGGACAGTGCCACTTACTGCAGGTGGAAGTCTGGGTGAGTGTGGACAGTGCCACCTGGTGTAGGTGGAAGTCCAGGGGAGTGTGGGCAATGTCACCTGCTGCAGGTGGAAGTCCGGGGGAGTGTGGACAGTGTCACCTGCTGCAGGTGGAAGTGTGGGGGAGTGTGGGCAATGTCATGCTACTGGAGAAAGTCCCAGAAAGAAGGCTGGTGGTGGTCCTGTTTTCTTCACCCTGGCCTACCTTGAACAAGAGTCCCTGAACCCAGGTGGAGCTGGATAGACCACGGCACTGTATTCCAGGAGAGAAATGTGCTCCTTCTCTCTCCTTGCATATGTGGCAATGGCATCCCTGTCTGGAGAACCAGGCACTTCGTGCTTAGAAATCGAGGAGCTTAGAGTTAGGTGGCAGTATTCCAGGGATGCTGGGAAACCTCATCGGTCACCTGGACATCTTGTCCGGGGACGATGTCCTGGTCCATGGGGAATTGGTGTGGGGAATGGAGGGACGGTGGTCTCATAGAAGTTGGCTTCCATTCATGATTTCTTCTTGTTCGCCGTCTCCAGAATCCCTGGTACAGTGTGGAATGCTGGTTGGGAGAAAAGGCAACCTCCCCTCACGCTGCTCCTGATCTCAGCAGAAGCTGTCAGTCTTTCACCATTAAGTGTGATGTTGGTCACAAGATTTTCAGAAATGCCTTTTGTCAGGTTGAGGAGGTTACTCTCTATCTGCACTGTTAAGAGTTTCTGTCATGAAGGGATGTTGTCAACTGCTTTTTCTTTATCTGTTGGGATGAACATGTGGGTTCTGTGTTTTATTACTCTGTGAATTATATTAATCTCCTCATGGTGAACCATGTTTGCATTCCTGGGACAATCCCATTAGGTCATGGTGTATAATATTTTTAATATATTGTGAGATTCAGTTTGCTAATATTTTGTTGGTGATTTTTCTGTCAATACATGTGAGACTTACTGATCAGCACTTTTCTTCTCATGTCTTTGAGTTTGGAACCAGGCTAATCCTGGTTTCACAAAATGATTTGGAGTGTGTTTTCTTATTTTCAATTTTTTGATGAGCATTGTCCTTTTGAGTTGTAGTTTTATTAAAATCTATCTTATTAGACTTGGGAATAGTCTAGGCTTCTTAAAAATCCCTTCTCTATGAGTTTCCCAGGGCTGCCTTAGCATAGTATCTGGTTGGCTTATGACAGAGATTTATTCTCTGTAGATGTGGAGAGGGACGTCCAGAATCAACACACTGATGGGACTGTGCTCCCCGATGACCCTTGGTAGGGTCCTGTCCTGGTTCTGACGGCTGCTGACCTTCCTTGGCATTTCCTGGACTCCAGCTGCATCACTCGACCCTCCACTGCTATCTCCATTGATGGATTTCTTCCTTAGGGAGTCCATTTCTGTGGTCCAATTTTGCCCTTCCTGTAAGAATGCCAATCGCTGAGTCAGGAAGGGCTCATGTGCCAGATAAACGCTATCCAAATAAGCAGCATTGGCAGACAAGGGCTAGGACGAAAACGTGTCTTTTGGGAGGCATGCATCCATCCATCCTCATCTCTGTGCTGTGGTGCGTGAAGATGTCCCTCCACCAAGTTAAACTTCTTTCATGTTCTCCATATTTTAATATCTCTAATGTGCCTAATGAGTAATTTGTTCAACTCTGCGTTTTAATTACTTCTTTCTTGTCATTTCAGACTTTCATCTATAAAAATCCTTTTTCCAAATCTGCAAGGGCAATTTGAATATTTTCTTATGTATTATAAATTTTTCTTTCTTTGTCACATTCATTGTAGCTGTTATGTTTATGTTTTTCTATATTCAGTCATTTGAGGGTCTCATGTATTCATGGACTTGATTTTTGTGGTATTTCAATTGGGGTGGCTTATTTTCAGTTTTAATTGATTATTTTTTAATTTTGATCTTTTGTTCCTCAGAACTGTACCTGTGGTGGTATTTCTTCAATGGCCTGGCATTTAAATTGTGTTCAACTGGGTTATACAACTTGAATTTCTTCTGTTGGGCACTGAATCACTACCATGCTAAGGTCACTGAATTTAATTTCAAATTGCTTTTTGTTACAATACTAAAGCCCTCTAAATATCGGTATGAAAATAGACTTGTATTTGAACATTTCCACAGATGCCTTTCTTTGAATCTTCCTTACCCAGATCTAAGACCAGGACAGGAACACTTGCCTGTATCCTGCCTTCTTTTCCTTCTCTCTTCTTCCTTCCTTTCAATTTCTTTTTGATTGACAGATAACATTTTATGTACTTTTGTACATGGTGTTGTGAAATACATATGTATTGTGCAATGTCATCTAGGTGATTGACATTGGTGCCACCTCACATAGTTATCATGTGAGTGACCACACTTAACCTCTCTCTCGGCACTTTCCAGCTACAGTCAGCATGCCGCACAAACGTCTCTTAAACTCTTCCTCCTAAATATAACTTTTTATTCTCTGACCAACAGCTCCCCAAAGCTTCCCCCTCACTTCTTCCACCTCTCGTAAGCACCCTCTCTCTAATCTCTTCTTCATCTTCTACTTCACACTTTGAGTTTTGTCTTTTAGCATTTTGGACTCTTCTGGAATATCTGGTTCAATCTCTCATGTTGCTATTCTTTGCATACTTGGTCCCAAGTGTAAAACACTAGAAAAACCAGGGATAGAAGGAACTTCCCTCAACATAATGAAGGCTGTATATGACATGTCCAAGTCCAACCTCGTATTGAAGGAGAAAGACTAAAAGCTTTCCTCCAAGAAATGGATGCCTACTTTCACCACTCTTCAGCATGGTCCTTGAAATGTGTTCTTTCTTAATAGCTAACTAACACTAGGATAAAGGATTATGCTCTCTCTAGTAAGGAAAATTTTAAAATTATATGTATTTTAATGTGAATCTCCTGCTAGTTTTTGCAGTGAAATGGAGTGGAGCTGATAGAAATTAAAATTAGCTTTTATGTTGGATTAACTTGACTTGATTAACTTGATTAACTTAAGTTGGAGTTCTAGAAAACCTTGTTTTTAGTTTTGGCATTTTCCTAAATGGGAGTGGGAGAGAGGCAGGTGAGAGAAGAATGGAGGAACTTTAGATTATCTAGAGGGAAAGGAGAGGGGAGAGGGGGCAGGGGTATGAAAGATGGTGGAATGAGACAGACATCATGACCCTATGTACATGTATGATTACATGAATGGGTGAATCTACATCGTGCACAACCATAGAAATGAAAAGGTGTACCCCATTTGTGCACAATGTATCAAAATGCAGACAGTAAAAAAAAAAAAAAAAAAAGAAAAAAATTAAAAAGAAAATTATGGCATTTGCAGGCAAATGGATGAAATTGGAGAATATCATGCTAAGTGAGATAAGCCAATCTCAAAAAACTAAAGGACGAATGATCTCGCTGATAAGTGGATGAGGACATATATTGGGGGGTGGGAGGGGTTAGCATTAGGTTTAGGGTTAGGGATAAGGGGTGTGGTAAGAATGAAGGAAAGAAGGACTGTGTAGAGGGAAAAGAGGGGTGGGAGAGGTGGGGGGAAGGGAAAAAAAATAATGAATCAAACATCATTGCCCTATGTAAACGTATGATTACACAAATGGTATGCCTTGACTCCATGTACAAATAGAGAAACAGCATGTCTCCCATTTGTATACAATAATAATAAAAATAAATAAATAAATAAATATTTGTCAAAAAAAAAAGAAAGTATTTGATCATTTTTTAATAATTAGAAGTTCACAGTGCTGTGTCGCACGAAAGGAAAAATCTGACAGTTATTCACTAGAAACAACTTGGTATTTACTTTGGAAAACATAATTCTCTTCAGTGCTTAAGCCCTTGCTTTTCATCATCTCTTTGACTTATGGTGTATTGTAAATATTTACATCAAATCCCATTGATCTTGTGAGGAGGCTTATTTTATTTTTCTGGTAAATTTTCTGGTGATTGAACATATATGACATTGAGCTGAAGAGAGATATTAGTGTATTTCTATTAAGCAGCCATATGTGCAAATCAACCATAGAAATGAAATGATGTACCACATTTGTGTACAATGAATCAAAATGCAGCCTGTAAAAAGTAAACAAAAAATAAATAATAAAAAATGCTGAAAAGAAAAAAAAAAGACAGAAAGAAGTGCTTCATTTGTCAGACATGCTGAGTTTCTGTCACTGTGGCCTAAGATAAACTGAACTCAGAGGGTTTGGTTTCCTCCATGCCCCACAGTCTCATGCTGAGTAGGGTGTCAGTGAGTTTTCACACCACACTTACACGCTAGAGGACACACATCACACACACGCCTAAGGAAGAAGCTGTCTTGATTGGAGGGATGGTGGGTTTTAATCAAAATTCATTCTCGTGATTATTTTCTAGCTTTGTTTAATGTACTGACTTAGGCTAAGAAAAGAATTTAGAGACCTTTTTCATAGCTCTTGATTTGTGTCTTCTTAAAACTACTACATTTTTATTAGTAAATATCTCAGCTTAATGCAGCATTCTTAGTTTCTAGTCATTAGTGCTCAGGAGACACGGAAAGTTAATCAGAAGGTGTGAAAAGCGTAACTTCATCTTCTTTCTGTCATCCAAGGACTTCGCCCAGACTGCAGCTATTTTTAAGCCACAAAGGGCATAAGTTTATTATTTCTTCCTTTTTACCGGCCATGTGTCTTAATAAGAAAGAGTACTTATGGCTTAGCTTTATTGAGTCTGAAATAATAGCTTGCTTATGCTTCATCTTATGATTCAAAAGATTGATTGAACAATTATTCTAAAGAAAATTCCCAACGATGCAATATTTTTCCTTATGTGGACACGTTGGATGGTGGGCTGATGGGGACGTGCTCCTGTTCCCTGCACCCGCGACCTGGCCTGTTTGCCGTTTGCCTCAGTTCCACTCCCAGGCGCAGCAGTGGAGGTGCTGTGGGGAGAGTGGACACCTGCTCCCGGGCCCCTCCCGTCTGCTCCTTGCTCATTGCCTCAGTGTCCCCTTCTGACTCCAAGGCAGCTGCACCTGCACCTCCACCGGTGGCCAGGCATGGTTCACTGGATTTGTTGTAAGATCCCAGGTCAGCGGTAAGAACTCACACCACTACATCGCTTTGTCTTGAGAATAATTAGGTGAACTAAGCGTCTGCATCGCAGGCCCACCGAGAGGCACTCCCTATTTCAGGAGCCTCCATAGAAGCTCTTTCAGCTTCTGAGGTTTTGCTGCTGGTCTTTAAGTGGGGAGAAAAGAGATTGTGAGAAGTCACAAAGGAACATCACTGTGGGTGGAGGAGAGCTGGATATGATGTGCAGATCCTGTGTAAATATCTAACTTGCAACACCAACTGCATCTCTACCTTTGGAAACACACCTTAAATGAAGCTTTTCCTTAATATAAAATACATGTATTAAAATATCATTTATGAAGGAGGGGATTTTGTAATGAGTAAATAATTGAATTCCGAGAAATCATTGGAATATATCTTAAGGCTGTTGATTCACCTTTAAGTCCTACTATATGAGAATCATAACAGTACAATTTAGCCACAGAAAACTCATAGGACAAGAATTTATGTGCTTCTTTCTCTGTAAATTAAAAAGCAACTTTTACAATATTTCTCATCTTTATTTTGACACACTTGCATTAGTTTCCACACTTGTCTTAATTCAACCAGTTTATTTTGTTCTACTGCTACTTCACTGCTACTTTTCTTCACTGCTACTTTTTTATTTTGTCATATTTTAGTTTGGGTATCTATGCTTATACTTCTATGTCTTCTGTAACTTTTTGCATGTGTTATGGACTCAAAATCTGTATTGAAATATAATTTCTTTATGACATACAGTGGGATTGAATTTTAAGAATGAGAGATTTGGATAATGGGGCATCTATAGTGTAAAATTCTGAAGTAATGTATTTTTGAGAAACATCCGAGAAAAAGGAAAATTCGTAATGGCTGCGCCTTTGCTATAAGTCCCCTCCATTCCTGCTCCTTGGTTTACACTGCCGTATTCCTTTTCCGTCCTCCTGAACATTCTCCTCTTTCCTGGTCCTCCCTCAGTCCTTCCCTGCTCAGACTCATCTGCTGTTCTATGGTTAGGGATTTGTCTTAAGTATAAATTTCCTAGTCGCACTCCATTACCTTCAGAATGGTTTCATTTCTTAAGCTAGACATTTATCCGTTTCACACATTCCATTACATATTTCATTTTCCACCTATTTTCATCCTCATATTTTTTCATATTCTCAGATCACACTTAGCCTTGCCCAGGGGCTATGGCCACGCCCCCACTTCAGCCACGCCCCACTGCGGCCACACCCACATCACCCCCCCACAAAGCCACGCCCTCCCAGCATCCATTCTCCTCCCCATTAACTCTACACATCTGCCTTAACTGTCTTTGAGAACCCTGTCTTTTCATGCCTCCTGCTGCTGTGCACGTAAATTTTTCCACCAGATGTGCCCCCTTCCCTCAGCCCTTGCTCAGCCTCTGCTGGTCTCTGCCTCTCACCGCGGGGGCCTCCTCTTTCTGGACGTACCTCTCTTCCGGCAGCTCTCGGGAGATGGAATCGGATCGGTGCGCCACTTACCCTCTTTATTCTTAAACCAGGTCTTTCATCGTGGGAAACATTGACATGGTGGCTCTTTCTTTCCACACAGTGCTCAGAATCCAGTAGGTACTCAATAAATGATTTCTCACTCTGTGGGTGACCTAAAGGCAGGTGTTTGGGGGGAGGCCCCCTCAATTTCAGCACGCTCAAAGCCACGGAGCTTCTCTGGATTGCTGTGGGGTTTTTGCTTTCTGCCCTTCTCGTTCTGGGATCACCTAGGTGAGGAAAAAGGAGAAGTTGCTGCCTTTAATATTTCCCTTATTCCCCGTTTTCCAACCCTGGTTACCTGAGGAGTCAGTGCTGAGTCCATCTAATGACTTTTTTATAAAAATCAATTTAGAGGGATGAGTGGATGTGCTGCCTCTTTCTTCCTTTCAATATTTGACCAATTTTCTAATTCATTTCCCCCCAGTTTCTCTGCACATGCTATTTCCACTCAACTTCTATGCATGATATATTCTATTAATATTCTCTCCACTTAAACCTACAGAGTGCACATCGCTTCACTGATCATCTGGAAGGGGAGGTTGCTTGGAAATAGAGCTCAATTATTTCTGAGGTGAAAGGCACTGCGTGATAAGGGGTCTCACCTTTAGCTGGGCTCGTGGCCATCTCATTTCCTTGAAACCCTCAAAGTCTGAGTCTATAAGAATTGTGCATGCGTGATGTCTCTCTGTGCTTTGGAGAAATAGTTCTTAGGAGAATACAGAGCGTTCTTAAAGCAGATTAGATTGGCCAAGAGCGTGCTAGGCTGGGTATTTTTTTCAGGAGTTTAACGCACACTCTGAGTAATTTGTATTCAGTCAGCCATGCATTCAAACACTATTTATTGAGTGTAAAGGTGGGGTTATTAAATATTCTTCATCTGTATAAAAAATCTATGTACTTGGCAGTCACATTTCATATATCATGTGCCTAAAATCCTAGTGTGGAGTATGCAAACTTTTAGATGACATGCATCCTTACTTCAGGTAATAACAATTGGCATAAATGGTGTTTGCTTACAAGAGTTGGGCTGTCTATATAAGTAGATTCAGGAGATCTCTTGTTTGCCAAGCTTTGTGACAGTTCCTGGGTTTTCAAAAATGATGAACTGTATTCCCTATGTCTCCTCCAGGCTCACTGCCTCAATCCCCCTTGGAATCTACGAGTTCTGCCAAATGAAGTCAGGGACACTGCGGCTCATTGCTCACTTGCATCAGGGCCAGGACCCTTCTTCCGCCCCTTTTTACACTACTTTGTTTCTCCAGGGCTGATGGCTACACACTCTTTAGCATTGTGTTCCTGCCTTTAGCTGAAGAAGCCCTGCGCTGTGAATCGGAGGGTGACAGAGCATTATGGGAATGTATGGAACCCACTTTTCCCTCTCTCATGTCATCTGATGCCTTCCTCTGGGACCACAGTTCCTCAGAGCTGGTGGCCATTGTTCTCAGACTTCTTATCCGACAAATCCAGAGATGCTGCACATGGTTCATATAGCCTCCGTCCTGGGCTATAGTGGTTTCTCCTGCAGCTACTGTGTCAGTGACTCCCATTGATTACCCTACTCCTAACCTTCAGTTTGATCACTGGAGTGTGCCATTTATTTCTTGCTGGGACCTGTGGTTTTGTGGAACCAGACCTGAAGTTCTAAAAGAGATCTTCCAGATAATCTGCTTTATCTTCTCTATGAGTTTCCTTGGATGTCATAACTAATGACCCAAATTTTGGTGGAATAATACAACTGAAGTTTATTCTCTCAGTTCTGGAGGTGAGAAGCACAATGCAAGGAGGCAGCAGGGCCCACTTGTTCAGAAGGTCCCCGGTTCCCTGGCACATGGCTGCATCATCGCAGTCTGAACAGAGCCTGCTGTGTCTCCTGCTCCATCGTAACACAGCCTTCCCTGTGGGTCTCTATGTGTGAGTCCACCTCTCCAAAGAGACATCAGTCAATGGATCCGGGCCCACCCTGCATCTAGATGCCCTCCTTGAGATATTAAAGTAGTTGCTTGCACAAAGGCATTATTCCACATAAGGTGTCACCTTCTAAGGTTCTGGGTGGACATGAATTTGGGGGCAATATTCAAACTGCTATTTCTCCACTCAAATCATCTAACTGATATTTTAGCAAATGATAATCATGACATGCTTAACAAAAAAGATAAGTTGGCCACATAAAGGCAGCAGACAGTATGTCACCAACTCTGCTTTTAGCAGCTCAAATTACAAGTAGATGGGAAAGATGGTCATTAAGAGCCCTGGCGGTGTGCATTTATATTCAGGATATAAATCTGTCTGGGATATGATGGACAACCCAAATGATTATTTTGAAAAGAAAGACAGGTGGCTATTTCTCAGGCTCAAGGGCCCTGCTCTCTGAAGTTGTCAGGAATCAGGAGCACAGGCTGTGTTGCTTTGCTGTTTCTCTGTCCCTGGTTGCTGTTCCCAGTGAGCTTCTCCACCTGATTCCCATGTCCCCTTCTTCTTGTCATGAGCAGGAAGGGTCCCAACAAGGGCACACATCACTCCTGTTCAGTTCCAGTGGGTCACAACTCCATTACTGGCCCCTGTTGCTGCAGAGGAATCTGGGAAATAGGGAGCGCGGTTTGAGCAGTGATGTATTCTGCTAGAAGTCATGACTTCCTCCCTTTTGAGAGAAAAACAAAGAAGAGATTTCTGAGCCATAGTTAGCGTTCTCTGTCCCCTTGTGCAAAACCTTCACCACCAATTTCTTAAGAATATTTCTCTCAGACTCTTGCAGTACTTGCAGAGTTTTCTGCAAAACTTTTATTAACTGCTTACAAGTCATTTTTAGCAGTATTTTCTGTGCTTTTATAACCTAATCTGAAAAATACCATTTTTTGTGTGTGACTACCATTTGCCAAATATTCAATTGGCATATATTGATTTTGCATCTACTATGCACCAGCATTGGAATTTGGGGATCATCATAACAACAGTCCCACCATCATGTACAACTATAATGCACTAATAAAAAATGGGGGGAGGCTAAAGAAAAGAAAAAGGTATAAAGTGCTTTTAAAAAATGAAAATTTAGTGGTATGAAAGACAACTGAAATCTTTGTCCTTTGGAGGAGAACAGACCTCTAGTGGGGTAGAGAGATAATAATTTAAAAGATAAATAAATGAACTACCTGAAGTCATATAGTTTTAAATGTTGTTAAGAAACTACAATGCAGGAGAATATAGAAGGGATGTCAAATGGAAATGTTGACTTTGTGTAAGCTAATATATTCCCTTAAAGATTTTTAGAAATTGTGAAAGAAACACATGGTAGAGAAAATCCTGTTTCCATTTTCAAAGTAACAAAGTGTTCATTATTCAGATACACTAGTAGTAAGCATTATTACTTTTGAAAACAAATGTCCGAAGGTCATATTTCTAGTATATTCAGCCTCTGAACGTAGAGACTGAGTCTGGCCCCAGAGCTTTCTGCCCTTTCCACGCATCTTCATTTCCTCAAATACATCTTCTGTAAGGTTATTCCATTTCGCTTTATGAGGTATATAGTTTTGCAATGATCTTTTAAGATGAAGGTGGAAGCTAATGATTTCATCCAACTGCAATTTTCATGCTGCATCATGCCACACTTCAAAGTTGATTTAGAAAATGTACGCGACTCTTACAAGTGAGAGATGGGAGAGCAGCTGGATTTGCAGGTCTCAAGCCCTCCCCTGAGGACCCGTGAGAGGACCACTGGCCTCTGTGCTTGCGGAAGAAATGAGTCAGCAGGGCAGGAGAGCCATCGGCAAGCCTGAAGGCGGGTCTCCTGGAGGCGAGGAGGAGAGCATTTCTTCACTGCATCGTGGTACGGGACAGTCAGTGGGTACAGGCTAACGGTACCAATACCTGGAACCCTGCAGGGCTTACTATGCAGTGAGCACTGTCAGTACTATGTACTATGATGACCCCAAATTGAGCAGCGAGGCCACTGAAGCACAGGTAGTCAGCTTACCTGCTTAGGATGAGTGGCAGTGCTGTCATTCAGGTCTGCGTAGTCCAGCTCCCAAGTCCATCCTAAAACCCTCAGGTTGACGGATCGCTCCTCACACAAACCGTGGCACTGGGTAATTAATTCAAAACAGGGTAGACTGGGTAGACTGTAATAAAATACCACTATCCTGAAATGGCAAATTGAAGGGCATTATTATACTGCGAAGCGGTTGGTGAACCTCTCTCTTATTGTCTCTTTAGATAGCCACTGAGACTGAAGCTTTAGAAGGCTGAAGAGTGAGAGGAAAGCATCAGTATGAGCAGTGTCAGTGTGATGGCTACACCCCATCCTTTAGTGAGGTGCTGCTCAAGGTAGATCAAGAGCTCTAGTAAATTGCCAGTCAACTAAGATAATTCTGCTCGGTTCAGTGGGAACCAGAGGGTCAGATAATCATACATTTTGGTGAATCATAAAACATAGATTTTCTGGAGTTCTTCATTCTTAAGACAGATATTGGTTTACTAATTCAGAAAATGTAGGGAATTACTAGGGCCATCTTGAGGCCTCTGTCTCTCTATACCATGGTTATAACTGTGCCAGTCCTCTTCAGAAACCAGGCAATGTTGAACATTATTTCCAACCATTTACTGAGAAATGAGTCTGCAAGTGGAAAGAGAAGAAAAGAGTCATTCACTAAGATGCAAACCCCATAGCTGTGCCAATAAAATTTCTCTCAGGATTATTCCTTCCAAACGAGGTACTTATTTTTCAGAAAATCTCCAAACCTCTTGAGCAGGGCCCCCTAATTTGCTAGACTCTAATACAAACAGCAGGTCCAAGTTCTTCCACCCAAGAAAGCAGGATGGGCCTGGCTTTGTGAGCACTTGCAGAGACCTGGCCACGGCCCTCTGGGGGCTCATTCTGAATGCTCTGACTGGAACTGAACGTGGGGAGTCTTTCCGAAGCTCTGCACTGGGACAGTTGGGTTTGATGACCAGGACAAGGACGTTGGAGCAGTGGGTCAATGAACACAGGTAAATGCAGCTAGCATATTTCCGTCACAGAACCAAATGGACTGCAAGCTGTCAGGCAGTGTTTGATGTCTTTCTTTCCCTTTTCTCTTAAATTGGAAATTTTATAATGTTAACAGTGTTTTCCTTCTATCATCATTTACCACGCATATTTGAAATGGTTAGGTTGGAAGATTCCAAGAACCTAAGGAGTCTCACCTCAGTGGAACTATACCTCAAGATTCTGAACTTGAACAGTGCTCTACGCATGTCCCTTCAGGAAAAAAAGAAATTGGATACACCTTTGGGTTGGCTCCCTCTGAGGCTGTAAGTGGGTGTGAATGATAATTATGAGGAAGCATTTTTATTTATTTGGGACAAAGTATGAATGTGAATGTGTGCCTTCAAGTGTGTGCAAATGTGGAAAAACAACTGGATTTTCTGATAAGCATTACCTTTCTCAACACAGTAAGTTCACACACTTCCCTGCCTCCCTCGCATGGCTTCAGAGGTGTTTGCAACCAGGGTGCCATATGGAGGGCACCTGATCCACACTGGGCCAGACTGGACCTTTCCCTAGGTCTTTGAACTGGGCGCCCCTTCTCTCCAGGACCTTAGACTGGTACTGTGTCAACTCTCGGGCAGCCATCTCTTCCGTCACTCAAGCTAGAGAATCCAGGGAAGGCAGACCGCAGACATGGAGAGAGGGCAGGGTGAGGGGACGCTGGGCCGAGCTGTGCTTTCTTCTCCTCCTGGTGCACTGCAACTTCCTGCCTCCGAGCTCATGAGATGCTGCTGTAGTCCTGAAACTCCCTCCTACCACCAGCCGCAGTTCCTCGCTGGGGTGTCCTAATTGGAAGACGGAAATCCAGAGCTCTCTCAAGATGTCAGCGGTGATGCCGGTGACTCTGCCTTACAAACCTCTTACAGATGGGAACTACCACATGCTCCTTCAGGTTTACTCCAGTTTTCATTTCATATTTTGTGCAACTAGAAAGATCATGAGCTGTCCGTTAGAGGAAGGTGAGATTTGTTTGCTTGGTGGGCCGGGTTGTTGGGTAGGAAGGGTGTGTTTCACATTTCTGCAATTCACTTTTTTTGACACAGAGTGACGTATCCAGACTTCTGTGCAGGACCTCTCTAGTCCTGCTCATATGCTTTCACCTTTTACTAGTGTTGGATCAGCAGCCTTTCATTTTAAGCACAGGAAAAATGCTGACTTTCATGGATTAAACAAACTCCTTTGCTAATGAGAGCTGCCTCTTGCACCCATGTTTGGTTTTGCCACTCACACTGGAATATAAGGAGGCTTGCTCCTCCCTCTCCCACCTCCACCCTCCACAGCAAGATGCTTCCTTTCCATGTGCTTCCATTCAATGAAGTCACCCAACATTCTCCACTTTCCCAACATCAGGGTCACGATCCCCATTTGCTTTCCCTCTCTCTGCCCTGTGTCTCCTCACCCACTGCTCCTGTGTCCTCTTGGGTTTCTCATTCCAGATTCCTCTGTGGCTAACACTGGCTTGCCCCCATTTTTGTATAATTGAGACATGATGAGGTGCATATTTTTACATTTCTTTTTGTATTGTGTTGTACAACACAAAACTGAACATAACTACCTCTGGATATACATGTTCTTGAGATAGTTTTCTTAGAAATCACTTTAATAAACTATTCTGACAGAAAACCACCAACTGAAAAAACTTCAGAGGAAATAAGAGTCTATTAATAGTGAGTGTAAAGATACAATGTAAATATGAGGAATGAAGATGGTTCAATTATTTTGTTTAAAAAGAAAGGAATTTCAAATAAAGACAGATCTTCAAGTAATTGCAACATCTAAAGCAAACATGCAGAAACATTTCCAAGGAATGAGAATAATGAGTCAGTTTATATAAATGCATTTGATTCAGTAATTGAGAAACAATTTTTCATCTTTAGAAACAATGTAGGATACTTCAAAAACAACATCTTGATTCAGAAGACAAATGCATTTTACCTTCTCAATTCTATTTTCCAGTTACTAATGAGGAGAGATTTGAGAATGAAACCAACCATTCGTTTGTAATACTTTCATTAAATGCTGCATTTCCAGACTCATATTTCTCAAAAATAAAACACATGTGGAATCACATAGTTTGCTGGTTAAAAAGGCAGATTCTGAAGCATGTTTCTGAAGTGCTGCATATTTTGAAAAAGACCTTTGTTAATTTACATGCACACTGAATTTTGAGGAACGTTATTCTACTGAAGACTGCTGAATAGACATCAGCCAGATGTGTCTCCACACACAGTATTAAATGGCTGAATGAAGATGATCTTGGGTGAGTCTCTCAATTGCAGATCGTAATGAAGGACAGTGAGAGCCAGTCAATGCACCTACTATTTGAGAAGCTCAGAGAGAACCCAAGCCATACATGTGGCAGGGACTAGAAAGAACTCACTGTCAGCAGTTATGTTTCTGTGCAGAGAAACCAGGAAAAGCTACGTTGAGTTGTTAACAGTTATTGCTGGTAGAGGTCTTAGAAATGTCTCAATGAAGCTTAAAATTAATGAAGTAAACCCATCTAATGAGTGCTCTGCTGATTTTATGTTTCCATTTCACTAATTCATCAGTCTGTTCCCTTAAAGAAAAAGGTGGTTTAATTCCTTGTAACCACTCTACATCTTTTTGGGAACTTTAGCATGATTTTATTTTAGTATGTGCTTACAAAAGTCAGAGGCATCATTCATACATTAGGGAAACAAATGGGAGAAGAGAAACAAGATGGATTGCAGGTTGTAATTTCATCTCCAGGCACTGACAATATCACAAACATCAAAGCCACGGGCTGAATTGCAAGTCTGTAATCAATCTCTCCCCCTATCTATTATCCACCAGAGAACAGATGATGGCAGGGGATCTAAATCAGAGTTTTCCAGCAACGAGATTGGCAGATGAATATGAACTACTTCTGAAAGTTTTCTAAATGAAACAAACACTTACTGGTCATAAGAAGTGACTTTTTGTATTACAACCATGGCTAACCCATGAGTTTCCCCCATGAAGACAGAATGAGAACTTAAGAACTTGCTTCACCAAGACTCCTGCTGTAATGGACCAATTTTTACACTTGAAATACTGTGGTGCTTTAAAACTCACCACCAGTAATTTCTTTATAAAGGGCTTTACATCCAGGATATTTTATTGCCATGAAGTCTTAAAACACATTACAAATTAATGATTATTTGTTGGTAGGATGATTCACAATAAGATGTTATCTTTGAATCATGATTTACAAACTACAAGTGTCTTTATGTGCTTTGATTCAGTGCCACGCTGTAATGAAGAAGTGACAGCAAGGGCATTCTGTATATTACATCGTGGTCTTAGAGAGAGCATGCTGTGTAAGTACAAGTACCCGACACTTAAGGACGCTCTCTGGAACTCGGATGCTGGAGGTAGCATGACGCTTGATCTACTGTGCGGGCCAACGACTTAGAGTCACTCAGAATCAGGCTGCAGAGGACTTGCTTTGCCTTGTGTGTTCTTCAGGATAAGTGCGTGTCCTTTCAAGACTGTGGCGATGAAGACAGTGCTAATCAGCGCTCCTTGAAGCACTTGCAAACTCTGTTGTACACTATCTTACAACGACCCTTACACTTTTAGTGATACGTAATTAAATCAGTGTAATTAATTAAAGTAATTACTTTTAAAGTAAAAGAAACTCTGTTTTGGAAGAAAATGTAAGAGCTGCTTTTACTATTTTATGCCAGAATCATATCATGGGCTAGTGAACTGTCCAGAGGGAGCTACAGATATCTTCATGGAGAGTTCATCATCTGGTTTATATTTTTTCCCATACTGAAAACTGCTGTTCACTGGAGTGTTGAGGTTTGTTTGTTTGCTTTTTGAATGTTCTGGAAGTGCTGATCAAGTATCATTTTGTAATTTCCTAGACTGTGCTATGTAGATGTATTTTAATAGAGGGAAAAGACCACTCAGTGATCCCTGCTGAACAAATTTAATCACCATCATCATCACCATCATCTTGTCTAACTAAATTACGTTGGTGTTTCCCCTGTGCCATGCACCACTTGAAGGACTTTTGTTTTAACTCACTTAACACAATGACCATATGAGTTGGGTTCTCTTATTCTCCCATATTACAGAGGAAATAAATGGTAAAATAAATCAAGTATCTTGTTCATGGTTACACATCTAGACATTTTGGAATGTGGTTTAAATACAGTATATCTGTCTCCCTTGCATCTACTCACCAGGATATTCTGCATCCCACAAACTGAGATTAATTTCACTTCTTACATAAGAATTCACAAATCAAATGCATAAAAATCCAAGGTCATGGGAGGTATTTTCCAACCATTCCAAAAGATATGCTTTGAGAATTGAATTCTTTATAATTAGGTGTTATATTAGGATTCTCCATAGAAACAGAACCAAGACGATTCCTGTCATTCATCTATCTACCTATCTTTCATCTATCTTTAATCTGAAATATTTATTATATTGTAAGGAATTGGCTCATGACTTTGTGGGTACTGGCAGATTCAAACTTTGCACAGCAAGCTAACAGGCTGGAAATTTCCTGCTAGGATTTTTAAGGGAACTGAATTAAGCCTATGGATCACTTTGGTCAGAATTGACATCTACTATTTTGAGGCATTCAATTTATTATGTTGATATGTATCTTCATTTATTTAAATCTCTGATTTTTCTCATGAGTGTTTTGTAATTTGAAGCATATAGATATTGTACACATTTTTAAATGCATATTAAGTATTCAGTTATCATGGAGGCAATTTTAAATGTGTTTTTCTTAAATTGGTTTGTTCATGTTCATTGTTATTATAAGAGAAATATCTATTAATTTTTTTACATCCTGCAGCTTGCTAAATGACTTAGATCTAAGTTCTTAGATCTAAGAGTTGTTTTTCAGAATGAGATGTTCTGTATAGATGATCATATATTCTGGAAATAAGCAATTTTATTTCTTTCTTTCCAGGCCTGATACCTTTCCATTTCTTGCATTATTGCACTGGTTAGAACTTCCAGCCTTGCTCCAAAAATTGGTGAGTGTGAACACCCTTTCCTTGTTCCCAGTCTTGGGTGTGTTTTTGATCATTTCATATGATGGTTATCTGTGCATGATTTCTATCAAGTCAATTGCACTTTACTTCTATTTTTCTGAAAATTTTAATTTTGAATAGGTGTTGGATTTTTCAGGTGACTTTTCTGTGGTAATTGACTTTATCATAAAATTATTCATTGACTTATTGCCATGGTAGATTATGTTGATTTTTAATATTAAAGCAGCATTCCATGACTTCCAGTTATCTAACTTGCTTATTGTGTATATTTTATTTTATGCAGTGTTGGAGTTAGTTTTGTTGAGTATTTTTCTATCTATAGCAGTGTTCATACAATTTTCTTTCTTTTTTCCCTCATTGCTCAATTTTGATAATCATAGTCTTATCAAATGCATTGAGAAGGTTTTCCCCTATTTTCTGCAAAAAAAGAAAATGTAAAGTTTATATAGATTCTTATTGAGATATTTGATAGACTTCTCCAGTGAAACCATCTGTACAAGCAAATTTATTTTCAAGGATATTTTAAATAATGGATTGAATTTCATTAACAGGTATAGAACTGTTCAAATAGTCTATCTTATAATAGTTAAGTTTTGTAATTTGTGGTTTTCAAGAACTTGTCCAATTTTTCTGTGCTATTCTCATATCTTTTTAATGACTCAAGTATCAGTAGTTGTACCTTTGACCATTCCTGATATTTGTGATATATACCTTCTCTTTTCACTTTGTCAGTCCTTCTAGAGGTTCATTGGTGTTAGTCATTTTGAAAGAACTAGATTATTTCACAGATTTCTATTTTCCTGTTTTTGATTTAAATGGTTTCTGTTCTTATATTTATTTTTGGCTTGGTGTTTATGTTTATTTATTTCATAGTTTCCTTAAGGTAGTAATTTACATTTTTTTTTTTTAAATTTGGGAGCTTTCCTCATTTCTCATGTATTGAGTGCTATAAACTTCCTTCTCAGTACTGTTTTAGATGCAGTCCCATATTTTGATATTTATAGCTTTATTTTCACTTATTTCTACACGTTTTCTTCCTTTTGGCACTTCATCTTTGACCCATGGATTATTTCAAATGTGCTTATTGTTATTTTTCCTATATTTAAAGATTTGCTGTTGCCACCTTCTTATTGATTTCTAGTTCAATTTCATCATGGTCAGATAACACCCTGTATATTTAAAAAATATAAATCTGTATGTGTAAGCATGTATGTGTATGTGCATGTGTACAAGGATATAGATATCTATACATGTACATACATACACATGTACATACACACATATAGATATATATTTATTTTATGGCTCAGGATTTATAAAACTTGAGGAAGGGGTTCATGGATGCTAGATTTTCAAGAAGTGCACATTTGCGTTGATTGAGGGGTATATGTTAATTTGATCCTGTTGAATGGTTGCTTTTTGGATATTATATGTCTTCTATATCCTTGCATATGTTTCTGTCTTGTGAATGTCAGTCACTAAGTTGATGTGATGTGGCTGTCTTTGTTTCTAGTAATTCCTTTTGCTCTGGGCTCTGCTGCATATTCATAGAGCTATTCCTGCCTTTCATTTAATCACTGTTTGCATCATATTACTGTTTTCCAGGTTTTTACATCAAACCTGCCTGTGTTATTAAATGTGAGGTGGTTTCCTCTAAACGGCAGGTAGTCGGGTGGCAGTTCCACATCTGTTCTGCCTTCTCTTCTCCTGTCCTTCCGGGATGCCAGTGCTGTGATGGCAGGTACTTTGTTGTGTTCCCACGGGTCCTGACACTGTTTTTCCAGTCCCTCTTATCTCTGCTGTTCAGACTGAGTGGATTTTATCGATCTATCCTGAGCTCCCTGAATCTGTCATTTGTCATCCACACTCTTCTGCTGAACTTGCCCAGCAAGTTTCTTTCTCTTATGGTATTGTCAGCTCTGTAATTTTCAATTTTGTTTTTATGAAATTCTATTTTTTGTTCAGATTTTGTGTTTTCCAGGTAAACTCATGTGATTATTGAAACATTTTTATGATACATGGTTTTAGATTCTTGTCAGATATTTCCAACATGTGACTCATCTCAATATTGTTGATTGTCTTTTCTTATCAAGTTTTGATTTCTTGATTCTTGGTATTTGATTGTGTTCTGGACCTTTTGTCTATTATGCCAGGAGACAGAGTCCTGCTTAGTATTCAGCAGGAAGTCGCAATGTTTGTGTTTAGCAGGCAGGTCCTACCACATGATAGTGGGCTGCGGTTGGAATGAGCGTATAACTTTCAGACACCGCGGCAACACTTTAGGTGCTTGGTCTTTGGGTGCTGTTTTGGTTCCCAGTAGTCTCCACTGCTGCCTGAGTAGCAGGTGTTTCCTGGGGTTGGACTGAGAAAGTAGGGGGAGTCCTGGTTGCCCGGCAAGTTTTCCGGCCCAAGGCAAAGCTGTTTTCAAAGAATCATTTCCACCAATGACTGGGTTCAAGGGCTGCTGATTCCTCCTCTGAGCTTTCCAGCACAGCCCCACCCACTGTCCTTGCAGAGGCCTGAGTTTGAGCTAAATGTCACCTTTGTGGGGTGGTGGTAGTAAGGGGCCACACCTGATGCGTGTGTGCCGACTGCAGTGAAAACTGCAAATCCTGGTGCCAAGAGCAAAGGAGCAACAAGATGTGCCGGAAATCTAAGATGGTGTGCAGCAACTCAAGGCACCTGTGAGCAGACCTCAGAGGGCGTCTGGAATCCCACCTGGGCACTGGTTCTTGAGCACGTGCTTGTCTCTTCATGGTTTCTGTCTAGGGTTGATCAGAAGAAGCCTCTGGTGTGCCAGTGACACCAAGAGCTGCTAACACAAGAGCTGCACTGTGCCCCTTCATGATTTTCACATTGAACTGAGTAAAAGAACTGACTCGTGGCTCCTCCATTACAGGGCCACCAAGGAACTCTGAGAAGAGGAAGGAGCCTCATCCCTGGCGGAGGGTCTGTTGTGCTATCTCTCTGCCTTGGACAGAGAGCTCTCTTGGGGTCACTTGTAGAAGTGGGGCCTCCTGTATCAGTGTTCACTAAACCACCCATGTCTCAGGCTTGCGGGGACAAAGAGGCTTCCTGAGCACACCCACCTGCTGACCTGGGTTTTCTGGGCCAGAAAGGGTTATTTTCAATCCCAGAAGGATAAGCAAGGAAGTTTCTGTGGTGTATTAATTTTCTATTGTTGTCATTAGAAATCCCTATAGTTTCCTCAGTGGCTTAAACAACCCCAATTAAAAACCCATGCCATTCTGAAGGTAAGAAGTCCCACACACCTGCCACTGGCTGAGTTCTGGATGTTGGCAGTGTGCTCCAGGGACTCTGGGCAGGACCGTTCCTTTGTCTTCTGTGGTTTCTGGAGACCAGGTGTGTTCTTTGCCTGGGGGCCCTTGCTGCCCCTTTAACTGTAGCGAAGATGCTGGGGTCCTTCCTGAGCTGCTGCACTCTGACCTCCTGTCTCTGCCTTCTTTTCCACTAAGAACGTGATTACACTGCCCCCACCTTCACCCCAACTTCATCACACACAAGCTTCCTTTGGACACGGTCAGGGTGAGGTCTTTCTAAGCAGTGCACCTGGCCTGTGTCTGTGTAGGAGGAGCGACAGAAATCTCCAGGAGCAAGAGGCTTCTCGAGCTGGGCCCCCTGTTGTGGTGGGACTAGGGGTGGTGCCATCTGGTGAGTCAAAGAGGAGCCTCCGGGGTAGGGGAGCCTGCTCAGGAGGAGAGCTCTTCCTCTGGCCCTTTAGGCCATTTTTTTTTTTTTTTTTTTTTTTGGTTCGGTGTTTATTTGATTTTTAAGTTTGGTTGAGTTGTAATTGACTAGTAAAGGTTGCGTCCATTGGTGGTGTGCAACATGATGGCGGACGCGCTTTCGCACTGAAACCATCACATCCAGACCAAGGACACACCCACTGTTTTAGGTGAGTGGTGGGCACCCTGACTGCCAGCAGGGCTCCTGCAAGGTCCCCTGCGAGCTATGCAGGGCCCTTCCAGGGCTGGGTGAGTCCCTTTGCACCTGGGGGATGCTCTGTCATCATTGGACTTGGACCATATTACTGGTCACCTGCTGTCCCTCAGACACTCTCCCTCTGTCTATTCATAAATTTAGAACTAGTTAGCTTAGAAAATGAGATAGATTGTTATATCAAAATGTGTGCATTCTTATTTTTGACCTTTTAAATACCTTTATCTTTATTATAAGTCCATTTCTACTCTATATAACTGTCCAAAAGATTAAAACTGCATTTTACTCTTCATTAAACTATACATCAGGATCCATGAGGTTCAGAATTAAGGTGACATTATTATTAATAAAATGATTGAAGCATAACCACAGCATAATTACCAACGATTAAAGCATTTAACTTACATGGTTGTACAAACATGACCATTTTTTCCTAAGTTTTTATTAAAGAGCCAAATTATGAATGTATTTTATATTTAAAGTAACTACTCTCTCCGGGTTTTAACTCAATTCGATTAGAAAATGGCAATGGCTTCTTTTTCGCCTTGTGGTAAGCGCACACTGTGTGCACCATATGGGGAAGAGGATGTTCCTGCATCAGCACCTGCCCTGCTAGTGAGGCCTTGCAGCAGCTGGGTCTTCCGGGTTCTCCTCTGGGCAGATTCCTAGGCCCGACCCAATCGTGAGCTGGACTCCCTCAAGGTCCAGCTTGGTTCCAGGCCAGCCTGATATATTCTGTGATCGTCAACTTAGCAGCGCTCAGCACACTGTGGGTGGAAAATGGAAGGAGAAACTGTAGAGCAGAATTCATTCACAGCGAAGTCCCTCCCCTGTCCATCCTCGTCCAGGCTGTCCTCACAGAAATGGGTAACTGGAACATGTGTGCAAAGGAAAAGTGAGTTGGGGCAGCTGCTCTCCCCGGAACACAGCTTCGGAGCCAATGATGTATTTCACTACTGACATCAGACTCTGCAGCCAGCACCATGACTTGGTCCCCAGAGCAGAGCTTTGTTCAAAGTAGGAATTCAACTAAACTCATTCAATGAGTGGATTAACTAATGATACCCTGAGTCTTCCTTGCAAAAGTTAAGGTATGGGAGGGGAGTATAAAAAATGGTGGAATGAGACAGACATCATTACCCTATGTACACGTATGATTTCACAAATGGTATGAATCTACATCTTGTACAACCATAGAAAAGAAATGATGTACCCCATTTGTGTACAATGAATCAAAATGCAGTCTGTAAAAAATTAAAAGATAAATTAAAAAATTTTAAAAGTTAAGGTATTAATATTTTTTCATATTTATTAAAATATTCATCTATCATTCATATGTACTCTTTATTGTGTGACAGACATTACATAGGGTGCCCCAAAACCCCAAGTCAACCTGGATACGTTTATCAAACATTTCAGGTATAAGGAAGTTTGTTGGGGTAGCATTATCTTTGGGTAGCTGTGATTGGGACACAGCTAAATGTACCTCCAGTCCTGGAATATTCTGTATCTTGGTCTGTGTGCTAATTACCAGGATGTTTGACTTGATCAAAATTTATTGAACTGTACAATTCTGTGATTTTACTCTGTGTAGCTTATTCTTTAATAAAAACCCTTTTATATGGCATTTGAATTGACTTTTATAAACACAGCATATTTAGTTTGAAAGTTAAAATGCAAGCTATAGAGGACAATAAATATCTCAGACTGGCTGTCAAAGGAAATATAGGACACCTAGTTGAATTTGAATTTCACATAAATAACCAACATTTTTTCATGCAAGTATGCTCTGTATGTTTCATAGACATACTTATAATAAAATGTATTTAACTAGTTGTCTTGCAAATCCTATAAATTTTATTCATCAGGTAAGCAATTCTAGTTACAGGTCACTGTAATCAGCAACGAGTTTTTGCTGCTTAAAGAGTAGATAGCATTTGTCACCTTTCTTGAAAAGCTCTCATTTTCCTTAGAATGCTGTCAAGTTGTTATAAACCCACTCAAGTTAGAAAAATTTAAAGATTTTTTTTAATTACAAAAGAAAGCTATCAGACTTGGTTTTTAAGAATTAACCAGGGGAATTAAGCATGAGGTAAGATAAGAAGACTAAAATTATCATATTGTAACTCTGACAATTGCATTAATTTAATATTGTTCAGCTTGTCAAAATCAAATAGCTCTTTAAACCTCTTATAACTGCAGTACTAATCCTGCAGGTCGCTTTTACTGTTTTCTGTAATTAATTCTGGTCTTTTACTGACTTTCCACAGTTATGATTCTTGATGCAGATTTGGATGAAAGTGTGTTTGGGTATTACGGTCTCAGTCCAGGTACATTTGAGGGAAAGTTTACTCTCTGATAGCACCTTCTCAGTCACTACCTGGTAAGCAGAGAAGCCATGAGAGAATTATTTTTTAGGGAATGAGACAGGACAGAGTGAAATACTAAACAGAAAAATCATAGTTGAAATCATTGAAATGTTACATAGAATATTTGAAGAATCTTAGAGAATGGAAGTGATAATGGAGGATTGGAAATGTAATGATGTTGTTCAATTTTCTATTTGGGATGTTAGCAATGGAATTTCACTCAGCCAGAAAGAAGAATGACTGTATGGCATTTGCCAGTAAATGGATGGATCTGGAGACTATTATGCTAAGTGAAATGAGTTAATCCCAAAAAAACAAAGGTCAGATGTTCTTTCTGATATGTAGAAACTAAGTCACCATAGGTGGGTGGGGGAAGAATAGAAGTTCACTGGATTAGACAAAGGGGAATAAGGGGAAGGGGGGATGGGAATAGGAAGTAGAATGAGTCTGACAGCGTTCCTATGCACACCACAGTGAGTCTCCACGTCCTGCACAGCCACAAGCTGGATACTAACTAGAAGCAGATACACTCCATGTTTGTATAAATATGTCAAAATACACTCTACTGTCAGGTGTAACTAAAATGAACAATAAAAAATTAAAATAAAATAAAAAATAAAACTTTACTAAAATGAAAGGACTCAGTAGAGAAGCAGGAAAATGTTACTTATATTTTGAAAAATTTCATGAAATGAAGTAGTAAATTGAGAGCACTCCCAGAGGGGCATGTATAACTGCTGGTCTGCACTCATTTTAACGGTGCTTTAAATGAAAGTAGTGACAGTGTACTCAGGGCTGTGAGTGTGTGTGTGTGAACGCATGGGTATGCAAGACATTTTATAATCATTTTTTCTTAACATTTTTTTATGTTATTTTTCTTAATTCCTGTTATGGTTTGCATGTGAGGTATCCCCAAAATCTCACATGTGAGATAATGCAGGAAGGTTCAGAAGAGAAATGATTGGGGGGTAAAAGTCTTAACCCAAGCAGTGAATTAATCCCTGATGGGATTAATTGGAGTGGTGGGTGTGGCTGGAGGAGGTGGGAATTGGGGCGTGGCTTTGGGGTATATATTTTGTGTCTGGAGAGTGCAGTAGCTCTTTCTTTTTGCTTCCTGATGATGCAAGCTGCTTCCCTCTGCTGTGCTCTTCCGCCTTGATGTTCTGCCTCACCTGGAGCCCTGAGGAATGAATCCAGCCTTCTATGGACTAAGACCTCTAAAACCGTGAGCCCTCAAATAAACCTTTCCTCCTCTATAATTGTGCTGGTCAGAGCATTTAGTCACAGCAGCGAAAAAGTTGACTAAATCAATTCCATTGTCAAAAGAATTCTTGTATTTTCTAAACTAAATCAAGGTTTGTGTTTTTTTAAAGCAAAACCACAAAAATGTGAAAATAAATTTATTCTTGGCAAAATAAAAATGCATTGGTCTCAGGAAAAAAAATTGGGGATGTTAGCATGAATAAAATACTCTGAAAAATTGTTTTATAATGTAACAAACATTAAATATTTCCCACTAGTTATAAATAACTTTTAAGGCATTTTAATGAAATCTCCAAAACCAGTCCATCATTGGATGAATTTTTTCAAATAATATAGTTTTATGTATCTTCCCTAATTAAAAGAAAAATTAAATGGTAACAGCAATAAGAAGCTAAAGCTTATTGTGCTCTCTTTGAGAATGTGTTTTTTGCTATAAAGTTCATTGCCCAGTATTATCATGTATAACTAAATCCTCCCCAATGAGCTGAGTTGTCAACTCACATATCTGCCAACAAGCAGTCCTTTGCCAGGTAATAGCAAAGAAATTAGAAAAGAGGAGCAGTCTCATTTAATCCTACTATCAAGTCTGTGATAAGCTGGTAGAGAAAACAAAGGGAAATCAAATTTCTCAAAAGTAATCTAGCAATAAATCGGGTCAGAATGGAGTGGAAAAGAAGGAAAAATCACAATGAATTCCACTCTACTGTAGAAGAGGAAGCTGCCAGAAATTCAGCATAAATTATTGTTCATCAAAGGGCACCTACTTTCCAGCCTCGTTGTAAGTTTCCACTCGCAGAAAGCTCAAATATCTCTGAATTTGATGCTTTGAATAAAAATGTGATTTCTAGAGGAAATTTACTAGTCTTATTTCCTTTGCAAAGGAATAAAATCCTCCAACTTTTAGGCTAAGGATCTTCAGACGATATGAAGCAACATTTTCTGTTTATGTAACACAAAAAATTAACTTTTTAAAGTAAGTAAACATTAATCTCTCATTAGCTAATATTTTCTAAAGATGAAGGATTTTTTAAATAAAAGAATTATTCATTGGGGCTGGGGTTGTGGCTTAGTGGTAAAGAGCTCGCCGAGCATGCATGAGGCCCTGGGTTCAATCCTCAGAACCATGTACAAATAAAATAAAGGCATTGTGTACACCTATAACTGAAACAAAATATTAAAAAAAGAATAACTATTCAGATATATAACTTAGGTTTATAGCTGTTTTTCCATAAATACAGTTAATACATTGTTAAATATTCTTTACCTTATACAACATGAAACCAATGTATCTAATAAATACAATTTATCTTATTTTATTTTATATTTGTTTTATACATACTCTATACTGAGCTCTATCTCTAGCACCTTAGATACGATTTATTTTAAAAGTAATTTCCAGTTGAAATCCATAATTGTTTGCTTATAAAATTAAAAATAAATACATGCTACTAAAAATTTACCTATTTAGGTAATTCAAAAACCAAAGGAATAAAACTCATAATTGGAAAAGAAAAAGTACATTGCCCCACATGCAGATCACACATACACACACACACACACACACACACCAAAAGAGTTTACCAATAAACTCATATTTGATTTTAGAATTAATACATTCAGTGAAGTTGTAGGATACAAGATTGATTTACTAATTAGTAGCATTTCTATACACTGATAGTAGGTTATCAGAAAAAGAAGTCAAGAAAACAATGCTATTCACAATAGCTACCAAAAAATGAAGATAAAATACTTTGGAATAAGTTTAACCATAGAGCCAGGTGTGGTGTGAATGCATATAATCCCAGTGGCTCAGGAGGCTGAGGCAAGAAGATCAGGAGTTCAAGGTCAGCCAGCAAAAGTGAGGTACTAAGCAACTCAGTGAGGCCGTCTCTAAATTAAATACAAAATAGGGCTAGGGATGTGACTCAGTGGCTGAGTGCCCCTGAGTTCAATTGTCATTATCCCCGCCCTCCAACAAAAGTTTAACCATAGAGGTGAAAGATCCGTACACTGAAAAGTGTAAAACATTGATGAAGGAAACTGAGGAAGATCCCAAGAAGTGAAATAATATCCTGGTTCACTGGTTGAAAGAACTAATGCTGTTTAAATGTCCATATGCTACAAAGTCGCTTGCAGATTTAATGTAACCCCTATCAAAATCCCAGTGACATTCTTCATGGAAAAAGAAGATGCAATCCAGATAATTCACAAGGAACCACAGAAGATCCTGAAGAGCAAAAGCAGTCTTAAGTATAAAGAACGAAGCTGGAGGCGTGAGACTGCCTGACTTCAAACATGATTCTAAGCTGTAGCAAGCATGGCAGGGCATAATAACAGACATGCAGACCTGTGCCAACAGGCAGAGTCGGAGCTCAGGGACAGATCCACACGTTGGATCCTTTGAATAAAGGAGCCAAGGACATACAATGGGGAAAGGGCAGTTCTTCCTATAAATGAAGTTGGGAAAACTATGTATCTTCACTCAGAAGAATAAAATGTGTATCTCACATCAGATTCAAAAGTCAACCCAAAGTATAAGTTTCCAACTATGGAACTCCTAGAAGAAAATAGGAGAAATGATTCAGGACTTTGAAATTGGCAAAGCCTTTTCAAAAATGACTCCAAAATACAGGCAGCAATTAAAAAAATGATAAATGAATTTATATCCAACGAAAAATTTTCCCCAAGACAAAGTAAACAACACAATGAAGAGACAACCTATAGAATGGGGGAAAGTATTTGCAAGCTACATATGAGATAGGGGGTTAAAATCTAAAATATATAAATAACTCAAGCAACTCAACATCGAGAAAACACATTTTAAAAATGCACGAAGAACCTGGATAGATATTTCTCAAAAGAAAACATAAAAAGAGCCAACAAGTGTATGAAACCACTAATCATCAGAGAAATGCAAATTAAAACCATATGGCAACATTACCTCACCCCACTAAGACCGGGCATTACCAAAAAAGGCAGAAGATAGCAAGTGCCAGTGAGGATATGAAGAAAAGGGAATCCTGGCAGAGTCTTTCTGGGAATGCCAGTCAATACATCCATATGGAAATTAAAACCGAACCACCTTACGATCCAGCAATGACAGTACAAGCTATATACCCAAAGGAATAAAACCATTATGTTGAAGAGAAAGCTACACTTCCATGGTTATTGCAACTCTGCTCACAACAGCCAAGATATGGAATTGATCCAAGTGTCCATCAGTGGATGAATGAATGAATAAGGAAAACATGTCTATCTGTTTATTCACACACACACACACACACACACACATTTGTCCAGCCATAAAGAATGAAACCCTGCCATTCACAGCAGCACGGATACCTCTGAAGGACATTACCCCAAGCGGATAAGCCAGGCACAGAAAGACACACTACTGCTCTCACCCACGTGGAACCTAAGAATGCTGATCCTGGAAGCACAAGGGTGCTTATCAAGAGCTCAGGGGTCGGACTTCGGTGTGGAGGAGTTGGGCAAAGGGCACAAAATTTCTGTTAGGTAGTAGTAGTGAGTTCAAGAGATCTATTGTTACATAAAATAAAATATAACAAATAAATTAAAATATTATTTCACACTTAAGAATATATTCCTGGTACACTGCTGTCATCCAAATATTTTAGTTATTGAATTTAGTTAAATTCAAATTCTCCCTCAAAATTCTATTTATCATTAATCAAAGTCCTTGTGAACTTGTTTGTACTTCAAAAATTGCTCCGATAATACAGGCAACAGCACCTCTCAGAGACTGCCAGTGCAGACAAGCAGAAGGGAGAAACTAAGAAATGTCCTCAGTAAGACAACTGCATTTGCCTAAATATTTCCTATGTTAATTAGATTTATAGCAATTAATTTTGACATGTGTTAAAAATGAGCCTGTCCTCATTAAAACATGTAACCAATAAAACCTATATATAACATATTTATATTTATATTTAAGCATTAATATATTTCAGTATTTTGCCTCTAGATTGTTAGACCCTTGTTAGAAAATACATTTTAAAAACAAATGCATCTTATAGATGAAGAACTAAAAATTGGTACTGACCTTAACTTAGAACAGAACATTTTAGGTACTATGCTAGGGATTTTAGGTTTTAGGAAAACTAAAAATTAAAATATGCTGGTTTCAATTTCTTCTTTAGCCCTAACAATGTTACAGTCTGAGGAGAGTCCTTTGATGTTCAGGACTCTGCCTTTGCAGACACAGCTCAGAAACGTACTTGGGGACCACTGGTGCCCTATCTTAAGAATTCTGCTAACACACACATACAGTCCAGAAACCACAGGTATTAAGAAGAGAAATCATTATCTTGTTCTTAAATCTCAGCAAGAACATTAAATGTGATCCATGATTTTCAGTCTTTTAATCTTTTATATCTTTGTCTTAAATTTCTTACAAGAACTGCTTAACAGGATCCTATATAAGACCCTGAAAGCTTTGGTAGACACTTTAGGCCTAGGAACATGTACATTTTAATAAAATCGAAAATACATAGGACTGACCAAGAGTTTTCAGGAAGGTACAGGATAATTCTTCTAACATGACTTTTAGACCCCAGACCGTAACTTGGGCCAAGACGATATGAGCCTCTTGATTATCTGCAGTCTCAGCTGGGTTATTGTAGATCCTTCACAGAGCAAAACTGCACTAAGAAGTCACATTGCTGTCTACACACACCTCTGCAACCCAGAAAGACTGGACCAGTTATGGAATGGTGATGTGGCTGCACGTCCTCACAGGTCTCTGTCCACCCTGAGCACCACCAGGGCCAGGGACTCTGGAGTCATGCCTTCTCCCACACAGACTTGCATCTTCCAGGCTAAGATGCAGACACCTGTAAGAGTTGTCAGCTTGTCTGTACTGCTTGCATTTCCAAAGGAGCTTGAGATTTCACAGTCAAGAAATGTTCTCCTAATAGGAATGTGAATATAATTTGACAAAAAGGAATAGATTTTGGAATCACTTAGAGCTCCTCAAGATGAAAAGAAATAGAACATTTATATCATACTTATTTTTATCAATTTCATGATAACAAAGACAAAACATTATGCTTATTGTTTCCACCTTAAATATAATTAGCCTGGGGATAAGAAAACTCATGCAGATGGATTGTTACCCCCATAGGCCAGACTCCTGGGCACTTTCCTGTCCCTCAGTTATTATCTTCAGTGTTCATGCATGCCAGGGTATATTTAACTTTATATGAGCCTTGCTTCAATTGGCTTGTGGTTATTTGATCAAATGCTCCATCTTTCCTCATTCAGTGGACCATATGCTTCTTCTTACCACTGCTAAATTAATCCTTGGGGTTTCCCTGAACATGCGGCTGTCAGATAAAATAGTGGAGACCCAGTTACATTTGAATTTCAGATATGTGAATGAATATTTTAAATAGAAATATGTATTAAATATTGCACAGGATATAGTTGCAATATTTGGGACATAATTCTTAAAAACTGTATCTGCATCTCAAATTAATTAGGTGTCATGTATGTCTACTTGCTGAATCTTACCACTTCGATGGGCCACACCAAATTATGGTCCCATCAGTGTAAACCCACTGTTTTTCCCCTCATGTAACCCTTGAGTGGGCTGCAGTATTAGTTGTAGAACACTTCATGGCACTGGGTGACCGCTGCAGGTACATTACAGAATTGAATCTGTCACTGGACTTCCTAAATTAAAGCAGTGATTCTATTTTTTCCTTTTGAGCAAGAAGAAAATAAAAGTGACTGAAGAGGAATACAGCAAAATAAAGGTCTTAACAGCAATCTGAGTGTTTTCTTTCAGTCTTTTATATTTTCATCATTTTATATTTCACTGGTTTCAGTGACTCATTCTATTGCCTGTAGTGAATTGGTATGCTAACCATCCATTACTCTTGACAGCTTTAACATACTTCATTGAATATTTAATAAAAAGGATATTTGATTGTATATATTTTTCATAAAGCTTGTAATGTTTTTTTCTTTTTCGAAGTTGAGGGCAAATGGATATGCCATGGATAATTTTCAGCAAATGGCTAATATCCCTAAGGATATGGTTCACAGTGAAAAATCCTTATACAGCAAAATGCAAGAATATGTCCTAGACCTTTCTTTGATGTGAGTAATTACATTCACCAAGTCAGAAACAACAGTCATACCTAAGAAACTGACATAATATTACATGTTTATTTGTTCCCTTGTAACTCACAATGTATATTCGCTGGTGTTTTAATTCATAACAGCAGCTTAGTTGATTAGATAGGAATTATATAAATGTGAATTAACTTTACTCCTTCAATAGAGAAATCTATGTCATGTTGGATTTGCTCAAATTCTGTGGTGGTATTCATCTGGAAAATACATCCAATGCTGAGCAAGCAGATAAAGAGATGTTTTCTAATTTTAAAAAATCACGTATGTGAAACTTGTTGGCATGAGGACACTTTCTGCCTTGCAAGACAGATTCTGACTTGGTTTCTCTTATTCTATGGGGACAAACACTACCCAGTGTTTCTCAGATTCACAGATTAGACGCAAAATGTTTTATAGTGGAAGGGTAAAAATATGAAAGGCTTGTGTTTCTTAAAAATTTTAGTTGTACATAACATTAGGATTCATTTTGACATAATTGTGAAAGCAAGGACTATAATTTGCTCTAACTCAATCCTTTGGACTTCCCCTTCCTCTCCCCTCCTCTTCCCCTTCTCCCTACTCCACTGATATTTCTATTTACTTGTATTTTTAACTAGTGACTTGTGGGTATGCATGATGGTGAGATTCACAGTTGTACATTCACTTATGTGTAGGATTGTTAGGACAGATTCATTCCACTGTTCTTCCGGTCTCTCATCCCTCCTCCTGCCTTCTCAGTCTCCTTCATCTACTCCACTGGTCTTTCTTTCATTTTAATAGAATTTTTCTCCCCTATCTTCCCCCACTGCTCTCTTTTTCCTTATTTTGGACTAGTTTCCACATATCAGAAAAAACATTCGACCCTTGACTTTCTGGGTTTGCTTATTTCACTTAGCATTATAGCCTCCAATTCCTTCCATCTACTGGCAAATGAAAAGGCCTGCATTTTAATATGTTCCCAGCCCACAGGGTTTTTTTTACATAATTGTTTGATTGCATATTTATAATTCATATGTATGTGTCTCTAGGATAGCAGTTTTTTAAATTCACAAATATTTCCCTGTGAACCACTGAATGACTGCTTTTGAACATATTCTGTATTTGTGTGACAAGAGTCATACCTAGTGTGAGTTAAGTAACACCTGTTAGTTTTGTTGTTCAAACCTATTTGCCTAATCATTTTTATATTCTTGAGCTCTTTCTGAAAGGGTCTATGCAATCTCTGTGGTATGCTTTTGTGTTTGTCAGACCTTCTACACTGTTCGGTTTTAATTTTAATGCAAGGGATGGACATATTCCAGGTGCTCACAAGACGACTCTAATACAGTCTTGGTGGACTACTTAATCACTGCCTATTATCCACTGTTAGCTCAACAGTTTACCTTGAACTTAGTTTTGTCTACTACAGCATTACCTTCTCTGGTTTCTTTCTGTTAATAGTTGTCTTTGTGCGTTGCTTTTTAATCCCAACCCTTCATTTTCAAAATTGGTACATGAAGTACATTGCATGCTACTGAATTTTCTTTTGTATCAAATGGGACCATTTAAGTCTTTTCTAAAAGTAAAGTTTTTATTTTAGAACTGCTTTGTGTTTACAGAAATAAGAAGACAGTTGGAGGTTCCCACCCATTTCATACCCAGTTCTTCTTGTCATTGGCATCTTATATCAGTGTGGAATATTTGCTACAATCAACAAACCAACATTGATACATCATTTTAAAGTAACATGCACAATTTTTCAGGTTTCCTCAGGACTTACTGCTGTTTATCTGTTCTGGGATCCCACATTATGTCTAATCTCCCCTGACTCTTTAGCTCTTCTTGGCTGTGACATTTCTTATGCTTTTCTTCTTTTTTGATTACCGTGATAATTGAGAGTTGTACTAGTCAGGCATTTTGTAGAACATCTCTCATCTGTGTTTCCATCATGCTTAGACAGGGGAGATGGACTTTGGGGTGGAGATAGCAGAGGTAATGTTTTCATCACGTGGCAAGTTCAAGGATGCCACCAATGCCTTCACACTGTGGCACCAGTCTTGATGGCCTGGCTGAAGTAGTGTTTGTCAGGTTTCACTCCACACTCTTTCTTTGTCACTCCCAAACATATTATTTTCAAGAAATCAGTAGATGTGACTCACTTTTAAGGAGTAGTTACATAAGGCCTCTTCAGGGTGGAGAAACCACATAAATTATTTGTGCTGAATCAGAAACCATTTCCCAGAATTCCTCATCAATACAGTCACTTATGGCGCCTGTTAGACACAGTTGAAGAGTTTGACCTTATACCTAGTTACAAATAACTAAAAATCATGTGAAGGAGGCTCAGCCTTGTCTTTCATGCATACCAGTAATGAACCATATACATTAACAACAGCATAAAGTCTACAAATTATCTAGAAATAAACTTAAGAAATACTTATGATACACAATAAGAAAACCATTATAAGGGTACTATAAAAATTTTCTGAATGCTACTTAGTTATATTTCGAAATTAGACACAGAACTATGATAACTGCTAATTCCATTACTTAAAAATTAAACAAAACATTACACAATTCTTCTTAAAATTTAAATGATATTTTTGAATAAATCTAAATTTAAGTAATTCTAAATTTCACATTGAGAAAACTATTATGAACTGTCAAATTGGCAAGTAAATTTAAAGTTATCATTATTTTTAGCATGAAGGGTAATAATTGCAAATAATATTTGTGATGATAATTTTCATGAACGATTTTTCATCATTTGTTAAAATCCGATCTGATACCTAGAATACTCAAAAAATTCCACTGGAAAACTTCTAGAGCTGACAAATGAATTCCCCTAAGTAGCAGGTCACAAGATCAACATTCATAAATCAATTGATATCCTAAACACCAATTATGAATCTGCTGAGAAAGAAATCAGAAAAACTAACCCATTCATAATAACCTCAAAACATGCCTGGAAATAAATCTAACCAAGATTTCCACAATGAAAACTTTAGAACATTGAAGAAAGTAATTGAAGATGACCTTAGAAGATAGAAAGACCTCCCCTGTTCTTGGAAAGGAAGAATTAATATCATCAAAATGACCATACTCGCAAAAGCAATATATGGATTCAAAGAAATACCCATCAAAATACCAATGACATTCTTAACAGAACTATAAAAAAATAGTCCTAAAATTAATTCGGAAGAATAAATGATCCAAAATACCCAAAGCAATCCTGAGCCTCAGCTATTGGGGGGGGCGTCACAATATCTGACCTCAAATTGCACTATAGAGGAGTAGCAGCAAAACAGAATGGTACTGGCATAAAAACAGACAAGAAACCCAGTGGACCAGAATAGAAGACACGGAAACAAACCACAGAGATGTAGTCATCTGATGCTTGACAGAGGTGTCAAAGACATATATTGGAGAAAAAATAGACCTTTTAACAAATGGAGCTAGAAAAATGGAAGAGCCACATGAGAAGAATGAAACTAGATCCTTAGCTTCCTGTCTGAACAAAAATCAACTTAATGTGGATCAAAAACCTGGGAATTAGACCAGAAACACTGAAACTACTAGAAGAAAACTTGGAGTCAACACTCCAACATATTGATACAGGCACCAATTTCCTTAGTAAAACTTCGAAAGCTCAAGAAATGAAACCAAGAATCAATAAGCCTATAGAATGGGAGAACATTTTTGCCACCTGTTCTTCTGACGGGGTATTAATATCTACAATATATAAAGATTTAAAAAACAAAAAACTTTACTCTAGGAAAAATAACCTAATCAACAAGTCGGCAAATGAAATAAGCAGATATTTCTTAAAAGAAGAAATGCAAAAAGTGTATGAAAAAATTCAACATCTTGAGCAATCAGAGAAACACAAATCAAATCTTCATGGAGATTTCATCTCATAATTAGGATGGCAATCACTCAAGAATACAAATGACAGTGAGCTGAGTTTCATGCAGGGTGAGAGACAAAGGTTTAATTTCATTTTGTCACGTGTGGCTTTCCACTTTCCCCAGCACCATTTGTTGAATAAACTATCTTTTCTCCAGGGGATGTTTCTGGCACCTTTGTCTGGTATGAGATTCCTGTATTTATGAGGGTTTGTCTCTGTGCCTTCTGTTCTGTACCATTGGTCTACATGTCTGCTTTGGTGCCAATTCCATGCTGTTTTCATTGCTGTAGCTCTGTAGTATAATTTGAGGTCTGGTATTGTGATACCTCCTGCTTCATTCATCTTGCTAAAGGTTGCTTTGGCTATTCTGGGTCTCTTATTTTTCCAAATGAATTTCATGATTCCTTTTTCTAGTTCTATGAAGAATGTCATTGGGATTTTAACAGGAACTGCATTAAATTCTATGGCCATTTTACCAATATGAATTCTGCCTATCCAGGAGCATGGGAGGTGGTTCCAACTTCTAAGGTCTTCTTCAGTTCCTTTTTTTAGTGTTCTGTAGTTTTCATTGTAGAGGTCTTTCACTTCTTTTATTAGATGAATTTCCAAGTATTTTATAAGCAGTATGGAGGCTCTTCAGAAAATATGGAATGGAACCACCATTTGACCCAGTTATCCCACTCCTGGGTTTGTACGCAAAGGACTTAAAATCAACATACTACAGGTACAGAGACACACCCACACCAATGTTTATAGCAGCACAATTCACAATATCTAAACTATGGAATCAACCTAGATGCCCTTCAACAATTGAATGGATAAAGAAAATGTGGTGTATATATATACAATGGAATATTACTCAGTTTTAAAGAAGAATGAAATTCTGACATTTGCTACATTTGCTGGTAAATGGATGGAGTTAGAGAATATGCTAAATGAAATAAACCAAACCCCAAAATCCAAGGGCCAAATGTTTTCTCTGATATGCAGAAGCTAATTCACAAAAGGTGGGGTGGGATAGGGAAGAATAGAGTTACTTTATATTAGGTTGACAGGAGTGAAGAGAAGGGAAGGGGTATGGGGAGAGGAAATGATAGTAGAGTGAAATAGACATTATTACCTCATGTACATGTATGACTGCATGACCAATGTGATCCTGCAATAAGTACAATCAGAAAAAAGAGAGATTATGTTCTATTTATGTTTGATTTATCAAAATGTATAAATGCCTTCTACTGTCATGTACAAGTAATTAGAACAAATAACATAAAAAATTAAATTAAAAAAAGAATACAAATAATAACAATTGCTAGTGAGATTGTGGGGGGAAGAGTTTTGCTTTGTTGGTGAAACTGCAAATTAGCACAACCATTTTGGAAAGCAATATGGAGATGCCTCAAAAGCCTAGGAGTGGATTCACTATACATCCCAGTTATCCTACTCCTTGGTATTTATCCAAAAGAACTAAAATCAGCATACTATTGTGATACAGACACATCAGTGTTCATAGTAGCACAATTTCTAAGCCCCAAGTTATGAAATCAACCCAAGTTCCCCTCAACAGATGAATGGATAAAAAAAATGTGGTATATATACACAGTGGTGATTTATTCAGCCATAAAGAAGAATGAAATTGTGGCATTTGCTAGTAAATGGATGGAACTGGAAAACATCATGCTAAGTGAAAAAAGCCAGACTCAGAAAGTCAAGGGTTGAATGTTTCTCTCACATGCAGAAGCTAGAACAAATTATGAGGGGAGATGGGGAATTGTATGGGTGTGTGTGGGGAAAATCTCATGAAAGTGGAAGGGATCTCAGTAGAGTAGAAGAGGGTTATGGGGGCTATGGGAAAGGGAGAAACTACTGAATGAAATTGAGCAACTTATGCTCCGTACACATAAGAACATATGAACAATCTACAGTGAATCTCTTTTTTGTTTAAAGTTTTGTATAAAGCACCAACTAAAATAAAACTACCAATAAACAGAAATAATACCAGTAAAGCAGAAGAAAAGGAACAGGAAAAGGGAGGAGGGCAGAGAAAGAGGAAGTACTGGGAACTGAAAAGGAGCAAATTATAGTACATGCATGGTATGCATGTACAATTATGCCAAAATGAACACCAATCTCATGTATGACTATAATGAACTAATAAAAATATTCAAAAAAGATGCTTGGGCCTCAGCCCTTTGAATCATAATAGATAATGCTGCAGTAAACATTCATATATATAAATATATATATATATATATATATATATATATACATATATGGAACACATTTACTTGCACATGCATTTGTGGGACATATAAAATAATAAAGAGTATGACTCCAAAAACAATCAATAATCTCAGGTTATTATTTACCTTAGAGTCCATCAATTATACTTCCACTTATGCTAAGCAAATAGCCATGGGTGAATACAAGATAACCACATGAGAATTTCAATCTCAGTGGTTTATAATGATGAAAAATTGGAAATCTAAGTTTCTGATAATAGGGAGCCAATTTTAGTATCTCCTTATATTGGAAAAAAATATAGCTCTTGATAATCATGTTATAAAACATGTCGATAAGAAATTATATATTACACACATACACACACACATATATATATATATAAAATGTTAAAATAGAAATAAAACCTATATAATACATTACATATATAGTGTAATCATATGTTAAGAGTCTATGTCAGACCTGGGATGTAGCTCAGTGGTAGAGTACTTGCCTAGCAGGCACAAGGCCCTGGGTTTGATCCCCAGCACTGCAGAAAGATAAACAAATTAATTAATCAATTAAAATGAAAGTCTATGTGAATACCTTTCCATGCTATGTGCATATTAAAATTACATTCATTTCTTCTTGTCGACCTACTAGAAAATCGTAATATTCAAATCATCTATGTTCATCTTAGAAACAATAACATATGGCCATTACCATGCTACCTATTATCGTCATCTCGTTGAGCTTGAACTTCTTCCTGTTCCCCTCGTGGCTCCAGTAGAATGTGTCACCAACAGATGACAACTTTGACAGGAAATTATTTCCTAAAGGAAGGAGAGCCAAGCCATGTGAAGGGCGAGGACGCTCCCGAAGCGACAGGAGGGGGCAGGATGGCCGGGTCTCCGGAGGAGATCCTCGAAGTGGCAGGAATTGGGGGTCCGGAGTCACGTAGCGCAGGGCGGCCTCGGGGTCACGCGCACTCACGGAGACCTCACTGGCTGCAGGGGAAACACTGAAGAGCGAGAAGGGCGGTGGCCCTAATTCCGGGCCCTTGATAACGTGGAACTCTGGTTTGGGTCCAGAAGGAGAGATTGCCGCAGGTGCAAAGAGCCGCAGCACCGAGTGGAGGCGGGCGAAGATGGGTCAGCAGGTCCGGCTACGGACTCTGACTATCGTGCACACACACACACACACACACACACACACACACACACCATGCACACTCTGAGAAACACCAAGGGAGGTGGTCGACTAGAGGGTGGGCTCTGTGGGGTCAGGTGCAGTATTCAGAGTTTCCACCGCCAGGGCCACTCCATGGCTGTGCGTTCCACCGCGGGCCCAGCGAGGTGGTGCGGGCGCGGCTCGCACCCTGGGAGGGGCCAGCTTCAGGCAGCCCAGTGGGGTGCAAAGCCCCGTAAACACCTCTGCCTCGCACCTCTCGACCTGTAGGAGCCCGGCTAGACCCGCGGAGGTCAGGTGGGTAAGGTGGAATCCTGGGTGCCAAGTGCCTGAAGGCAGCTCCTTCTTGAGGGGAAGAGGGGCATCAAAAGTGCACCGAAGACAGCGACAGAGGTCTTGGCACTCTTAAAACGTAACGGGTAGGAGGTGGGAAGGCTGAATGAAGAGGGCAGTGTGACCAGGCCCCAGGACGTGGTCCTCAGCCTGGCAGGCCTGAGTAGGCCGCAGCCCGCGGGATCCTGACCCCGGGCGCCCCCGGCCCCAGTCGCCCTGCCCCCCGGGTCTGGGGAAAGTTCCGAGAACTGGAACGTCTAAGGAGTTGTCTGGTCATTCCAGTGCTTCTGGTCTTAGAGCACAGGAGGACCATTCGCTCGGGGACTCCAGTAGGACGGCTGTGAGTCTGCTTTGTCAGATCTTGGTGTCACTTGTCCTGCCAATGGTTCTGGATAAAGCAGTGCTTCCATTTTGACAGGTGTATCAGATAAAAATACAAATGGATGATGATTTCAGAATTCTGGCAGGAAAACCATTGAAATGAGGGGCCATGGAACCTCAGTTAGAGGTAGGCAGAGAGAAATGACAGAGAGCCACCGGGGTGAGGTGAGAGGCAAGTGACGAAAAAGAATGTGCCCCAGAATCCTGCTTCTCAGCCTGGCTGCATATGGAAATTATCCAGGACTCCTAAAAATCACCTGTGCCCAGACCAGTCATCAGAATACTTTAATTCAGTTAGTACTTTTATTTTTTAAATAAAGATTTGTCTTGGTCCACTCTGGCCGTCATCACAGAGTGCTATAAACAGGGTGACTTATAAACAACTGTTTCTCACACTCTGGAGGCTGTGAAGTCCAAGATAGAGGCTGGCGGACTCAGCACCTGCCGAGACCCGTCCTTGCTTCTTGCTTACATGGCAGAAGGGGCCACACAGCTCCCTGAGGTCTCAGTCACAGGGACACCAATGCCATTCTCCCAGCCTGTGCACTCATGATCCAGCCGTCCTGACACCATCATGGCGGACGTAGGTCTCAGCACATACACTGTGAGGGGAAACACACTCAGACCCCAGCGTGCCCCAGAGGTGAGTCTGATACATGGCCAGGTGGAGACCTCTCTACTAGAGAGAACTTCAGAAAAGGGAGCGGGGATGGGAAGGGACAAATCCTACAGGCAAGCAGAAAGGACAGAGTGAACTCGGTCACGTCAGACAAGGTTGCGGTAGCATTCAAAACAGTAGGACAACTAAAGGAAACAAAAAGCTCACAAACACAGAAGGAAGGATCTCAAGTCTTTGCTTGTAGGTGATGCAATCATCTACACAGCAAATCTGACAGAATCAAGAACCTCTCGGCAGGTGCTGAGTCCGCCAGTCTCTATCTTGGACTTCACAGCCCCTGGTCTGCAGGATCTGGTGAGCAATTATAGCAAGGTTAAAGGATACAACATTAATCCATAATCATTTTCCTATATGCCAATAATAAATAAGAGGAGTTTGAAATAAAAAATATGTTACCACTGTATTACATTTAGGTATAAATTTATAATATACATCTAAGGTTTGTACTGGGACAACTAAAACATTTTGATGAAAGGAACAGAGAAATGAAACAAATGGGGAAATATTCCAATTTTGGAGATGAAGACTTAATATTTTCAAGATATTAGTTCCTCCCAACTGAATCTATAGATTCAATCCCATTCCAAATAAATTTCAGCAACTTATTTTCCGGTCATTAACAAAACTGGTTCTAAAACTTAGTGGCAAAAATCCAGGACAGCCAACGCGATATTCAAAGAGAAGAATGAAACCAGAGGGCTGCACGTCCCTCCTCAAGACTCCCTATAAAACTACTGCAGTCGGCATGGGGTGACACTAACAACTGACAGATAGATCAGTGGGGGGAAGAGGGAGCCAGAAAGGACCCGCAGAGATTTAGTCAAGGACCTCTAACAAAGGAGTGGAATGGCACAATGGAGGAAGGACCCTGGTCTGCAAATGGTGCTGCAACCACCAGCCTGCAGGTGCACAACACACCTGGGGGCCACCTGCAGCTCTCCCAAGATGCGCTCCAAGTGAATCCTGGACCTACAAGTAAAGAAAAACAGAGCTATAAACCCCTGGAAAATAACACGAGGGAAAGCCTAGATGACCTTGGATGTGCAATGATGTTTTAGATAGAACATCAAGGGAGAGAGCATGAAAGAAAGAGTTGATAAGCTGAACTTCACCAAATTTTTTGAAGGGAAAATTTGACCTTTTCCACAGAACTAGAAGAAAACAACCCTAAAATTCATGTGGAAGAATAAAAGAGAATAGCAAAAGCAATGTTGGTGGCATCACAATACCTGGTCTCAAATTATACTATATAGATATAGTAACATTATGGTATTGATATAAAACTGACATGAAGATCAATGCAAGAGACTAGAAGAAATAGAAGAATCCACATGGACAGTTATCTGATCCTTGAATAAGTTTCCAAAAACATACATTGAAGATCAGATGCACTGGGAAAACTGTATATTCATATGTAGAAGAATAAAAGTAGATTCCTATCTCTCATCTCTCATCTGGCATAAAGATCAACTCAAATTGGATGAAAGATCTAAGAATTAGACCAGAAATAATGAAATTGCTAGAGAAAACATAAGGTTAATGCTCCAGTATATTGATGCAGACAATAATAAACTATTGTTCTCCAGTTCCATCCATTTGGCAACAAGTGGCATAATTTCATTTGTCTCTAATGACTGAGTAGAAATTCATTCAGTCACCCATTGATTATTGGTTTTATTATCAAGAAATAAGACCAATAATCAATAAATGGAATAGAATCAAGATAAAAAGATTCTGCACAGACAGCAAAGGAAAGAATTAAGAATGGGGAAAGAGCCTACAAAATGGGAGAAATTTTTTGGCAGCTACTCTTCCAACAAGATGTTAATATCTACAACATAGAAAGATATCAGAAAACAGCACCAGAAAAAAAAATATATAGAGATGGGCAAAAGAACTAAACAGAGTTCTCAAAAGTAGAAATACAAAGGTCAACAAATTCACAAAAAAGTTCATCCTCATTAGCGATCAGGGTAATGCAAATACAAACTACACTGAGGTTTCTTCTCACTCTAGTTAGAATGGCAGTCAATGAGAATACACATAACAATAATCGCTAGCAAGGATGTGAGGAAAATGTACAATTATGCTTTGTTGGTGGCACTGCCAATTAGCACAACCATTTTAGAAAGTATTATGGAAATTACTCAGAGGATTAAGAATGGAACTGCTTTATGACCCAGCTATCTCCCTCCTTGGAATTTATATAAAAGAACCAAATTCAGGGTACTACAGTGATACATGCATACCAATGTTTATAATTGTGCAATTTACAATGGCCAAGCTATGGAGCTAGTCTAAGTGCCCATAGCCGATGCCCAGATAGAGAAAATGTGGTGTGTGTATACTCAGTCATTAAAGACAAATGTAATTATGTCACTTTCAGGCAAATGGATGGCCCTGGAGAATATCTTGCCAAGTGAAAAATGTCAGATTGAGAAAGTCAGGGGTCAAATTTTTTATATGTGGACGAGAGAGAGAGAGAGAGAGAGAGAGAGAGAGAGAGAGAGAGAGAGAGAGAGAGAGAGAGAAGGAGAGAGAGAGGTAAAGGAATAAAAAAGAGATTTCACAAAAACGGAAGGGAGACCAGTGTTGTAGAGGAAGGGGACCTAGAGAGGGAGGCGGGAGTGTGTGGAGAAGAACAGGAGATTGAAAGATACCAAATCACACTATGTCCATCCCCGTGCAGATATACCACAGTGAATGTGTCTTTCACACGCAATCATGTGCATTAATTAAAATGGTAAAGCATAAAACAGAAGGGGGCTTATTAGAGGGGAAGAAGTGATGGGGAGGGAGTGGAGGGAAAGGGAAGGTCCAGGGAAATCAGAGGGATCAAATTGAGCTATGTGCATGTACAATGTGGCATAATGATTCCTACGGTTATGTATAATGATACTGCACCAATCAAAAAATGAAAATTAAAATAGTAACAGCCAATATGAAAAAAATACAGATATTTAAAAAAAGACAATTTGTGCTCTGAAAAAGACAATGTGGAAATAATGAGGTCATGTCATAAACTGCAAGAAAATATTTGCAAAAGATGCATCCAATAACGGATGTCTTCCAAAATACCTACCAAAGAAAATTTCAAATAAATGAGAAAACAAGTGACCTAATTAAGAAATGGAGCAAAAGAAATGGACTCCTCATTCAAGAAGATATACAAATAGCCAATAGCCATATGCAAAGACGCTCCACAGCATATGTCACCAAGGAAATAGAGACTAAAACAGCTAGCTAGCTCTACACAGCTGTTGAAGTGACAGAACACGGGCAATTCTGAATGCCTGCAGAGGCCGGGCATAGCAGCAGCTCTCAGCTGGTGGGAATGCAGGTGGTGCAACCCCTCTGGAAGACGTTGTACAGAACAAATCCTATTTTTAATACAGGATCCTGCAGTCGGGCTCCTTGGCATTTACCCAGGAAAGTTGAAAACTTATGTCCATGTCAAAATATGCACACAGTTATTTGTCTCAACTTTATTCCTGGCTGCCCAAACCTGGAAGCAAGCAAGATGTCCTTCAGCAGGTGAACGGGTAAGCATAAACTGTGTTGCAGCCAGACGGTGGCCTAGTGTTCAGTGCTAAAGCAGGTGAGCTACCAAGTCATTAAAAGACGGAAAAACCTTGAGTACATATTAGCAGATGAGAGTGGCCGATCTTAAAAATCTACAAACTGGGTGATATCAACCATAGGACATTCTGGAAAAAGCAAAATCACAGAAAGTGCAAAGAAAAAGGAATAGTCAGGGGCTGACTGGGGTCAGGAGAGGGAGGAGCAGGTGGAGCACAGAGGGCTTTGGCGAAAAGACTATATGATCCCGTAATGGCGGATAAACACCTTTATACCTGTGCAGTGCTACAGAAGGTCTAGCCCCAAGAGTGAGCACTAATCTCGACTGTGGACTTGGGGTAATGATGCTGTGTCAGTGGAAAGTCAGTCATGGTCCCAAAGATATCTCCTTCATCCAGGAAATTGATAATGGAGGAGCCCGTGCCTGTGTAGTGTACAACGGAGGGCTTATGAGAAATCTATGTCCCCTCCCTAAACTGCTCTAAAAATATAAAGTCTTAAAAATAATTCAATAAAAAGCATTGTAATGATTCCCTTAGAATTATTACAGAGATTAAGTGAAACAAAATAACAAATATATGAAAGGTTTTGCATGTAACATTACTAATTTTTCAGAACACTTTAAATTAGACTTAGCCAATAAGTCATTAAGGAAAATTAGGTTCATTTGGAAAACTGTTGAACTGTGGCATTTAGACTTTGCAATATAATTACTTTCTATAGTGAATTTTCTTATACACACTAAAGGATTCTGAATGCTTTTCAGTCCTGATTGAAGAACAATTTCTTACACCTATTCCAGTAGTCATGAAATTAAATTCCACGGTGAGGATGAGTAGGATAGAGTTTAGTTTCTTTTGGAGTATTCAGTGATTTCTCCAGGTAAAACATTTACATGGGTCTGCTTTTCTTTTTTCTTTTTACAGGGGACTGAACCCCAGAGTGCTTTGCCAGGGAGCTATATCCCTAGGTCTTTCTTTATTTTGAGACAGGATCTCTGTAAATTTCGAGGCTGGCTGTGAACTTGCTCCCTCCTGCCTCAGCTACCCGAGTCGCTGGGATTCAGGTATGTGCCATTGCACCCTGCCTGCGATGTCCTTGTCTAAATGATTGGAAGGTGTGTGGCCAGAGGTGTTGGGAGAGGAACACAGGACTGGGATCAGGGAACTGTGGTGCCGATTCTCACACACGTACCATCCATCAGCTCGGGAACCTGGATGGTTCAGTGTTCCACTCTCTTCCCTGTGACACAGAAAGACGAGATTCTTCCTGCCTGCAAAATTCTATTGTTCTAAGATGTGCCTTACAAATAATAGGCATCCATAAACATTTGCTGAGTTAAGGAATATTGATGTGATAAACAAGTGTGTGATACTTCTTATAATGTGCAAAGTTCAGAGTATTAGACAACTATGTAAGTGGAAAAGCCACAAACACTAAGTATTTTCAATAACCATTGATATTGTATCTACATATCCATTTTAAGCATGCAGATTATCTGGAAACCCTACCAAAAATAAGATGAATAAATAAAAGCACATAACACATAAAAGCATATTTGCAATTGCAGTGATGTCCATGACGCATAGTGGGAACTTCACAAGAACATGTTCAGAACTAGGGCTTGGATCTCGTGCACCTGTTGGAGGAGGGGGATGGGGTTAGACGCAAAGTTCACCTCACAGGAACAGAGTTGGGGCACTAGACTTCTGGGAAAGGTCTGGTCACAGCAGCCTGTCCACCCCCACACCTGCACATCATGGAGAAGCAGCTGACAGTATTTGCTTACCCAAGGAACTAGAAAGGGTTAAGTCATTGCTGATTAATATTTAGATTTTCTGAATATTCTTTGGTGGATATGTTTTATAATTATGTTCTCCCAATCTGTGACTTGTCTTTTCATTTTAATTGAGTTCTTCAAAGACATGTTTTTCTTAAACTTTTTGATCAACTCTATGAAGTGTTCATTTTGGCTTCTGATACTGCTACTTCATGTCTTTTGCCTGTGTTCCTCGGTCACGGCAGAAAGTTGATCAGCCTAGTCCGTATTTTGAAGGATCTCATTTTAGCTCTGGATGTTCACTATTGTTCATCTGCCCTCTGTTCCATTGACTTCTATTTTTACCTTTATTATTTCTTTCCTTGAGTTTAATTTGCTCTTTTGTCCTGTAGGTTTTTAAGGTGGCAGATTAGATAATTGGTTTCAACTTATTCTTCTTTTCTAACACAATCATTAATGACACAATTTCTACACATAATTTTATTTTATTTTTCATTTTCATCCAGTTGAAAATGTTTTTAGATTTTCTTTGTGATTTCCTCTTTGACCTTTGAGTTACCGGTAACTGTGTTCATTTTCAAATTCTTAAGAGTTTCAAGAATCCTTTATTATTTGCTAATAACTGTGTAATTTCAACCTTGTTAAAATTATACTTTCATAGAGGCCTAACATATGTTCTAAGGAATGTTTAATTTGCACTTAAACATGTTTTTTCCCTGTTATCAGATGAAATGCGCTACAAATGAAAGAAAATCAAGTTGGCCAATTGTGTTCAGATTTGCATTAACTTCATGATGTTCCACATACTATTAAAATTAGGTGCAGGGAAAGAGGCTGCAGCTTCTCGTTCAGTGCGTCACCTTTGTACTGTCTTGAAGCTGTGCTGTTGAGTGCCTGCACACACAGGAGCCACGTGCAGGGTGACACCTTCCTCAGATGTTGCTTCAAACAGGCCAGAAGCGCTTCCCACCCACAGTGAGGAGGGCAACTGCCTCCTCTTCCCAGGATGCACTTGCACCTGGTCAACCAGAGCTGTCCAGGTGTAGAAGCCCTGTCTACCCAAGGGATGAGAAACAGCACCTTGGTGTTATTTTAACCCACATTAATCTTATTGTGAGTGAGTTGGACATGTTTTCATGTCAAAGGTCTATTTTAAGAGGTCTCACTGTGAATTATCTCTTTGTGTTTCACTTATTTCTGCTATTGAAATTTCTGTCTTTCTTCCTCAATTTGTAGGGTTTTGTTCATTTGCCTTGACGATTGGATTCCCACCCTTCATCTGTGGTCTGTGTCCTGACTTCCAGTTTGCCACTTGTCCTTGCACTTTAGTTAGGGCAGATTTTTTTTTTTCTTGTCACTGTAAATTAATGTAGTAAAATATCTAATTTCTACTGGATTTGGTAATTCCAATCACACTCAGAAAGCCCTGTTGAAGCCCAGGGTGTATATGGTGCACCCACGTGTTCTTCCAGTGCTTGAATGACTTCGCTTTATGCAGATGGATTTCTGATCCATTTGGAATTTGTTCTCTTTCATGGTGTGAATAAAAGATCTAATTTTATCTTTTCCAGGACTGCTTTCTTTACATCACTGATTCTATTTACATCTTTATTATATAGTACAGATTTAAATGTAGTTGGGCTTATTTCTGGACATTCAATTTGATTCTGTCGATATGTCTTTTGATATACATGCTGTGGTGGATTGCAGGCGGCAGGAATCAACTGAAGGCTCTGTAGTGCAATTTAACTTTCACTCCCTAAATCTGCAAGTAGATGAGCATCATATCCATGAAAGCCTTAGAGAAAAGTCACAAAAATATTAAGTAAAGCATTAATGTAATGTAATATAACACAAATCATAACTGCTAAAATGAAACTGGAAATGAATAGTTTAGTATCAAAACACTTTGGGGGAAGCTGGAGTTGATTATTATCTCAACCCAGGTGACAAGATGAACCACACTTCAAACACTCAGGGACAGTGTTACCAGAGAATTTATGATGCTCCTCCTCATATCAGAGAATATTTCATACACACACATGCATCATATATTCCCTTGTAAACATCAAATATTACAATGCTCGCTTCTTATCCCAGACAACTGCTGAAGCACTTTCTTTTACTAGTTTTATTTTAGCAAAGTTCTGATGACTACGAAACTTTTTAACTCTTCCTGATCCCTCCCCATCTCTTATCTCCTCATCCTCAACCCTAGGTCAGAATCCACTGTAAGAAATGATTTTGCATCATGAGAGGTCTTTATGTTTTAAATGTTATGTTTAAACTTTACCACTGATAACCATCCCAACAGCACTCCCAATGCTGTTTTTGCTTACTATTTTGATAGCCTCTGGCCCGAGTACAAATCCTGTGTGGAAGTAGGTAAGGGCCTGCCAGCAGGTCGGGATGTGAATCATGTGGACAGATGGCGGGGAGAGCGTTTTCAATTACAGAAAGCACAGAGCTAATGGAGAGAGAGGGCATAAATAGAAGCTTATCAGAACCCGTGTCTTGTTCAGAGACTCTCGCTAGTAATCTTGGTGTGAACCAATCTAGAAATGTGGACAAAATAGGGAGATGATAGTACAAGCGAACCCATTTTGTGTTATTTATTTATTTCGAAGCACACACTTTTTAGTCTCATTTGGTATTTGAAAGGTGACATTTCTTCTATGAAAATCTAAACCATTTGAAGTGTTTTCTTCCTGAAAGAAAATTCCTCTTTAGGACTGGTTTTCCTTTCTAATAAATGCTGGTGGCAGCTCTTGTTTGGGAGGAGATCGGTGCTGGAGCAGACTTTCTCCCTCTTCTCTGCTCCACCGACTCCTCTTTTTTTTTAAACTATGCGCCAAGCGTAATAAAACCTAACAAGCTGAACATTTATAAACTTCCTAGTCTCTCGGTTTATTGCTGGGATTAGATCCAGTGGGTCTCTATTCGACACTAAACCTTTCACTGTTCATGGAAACTGCACTTCTATTACAGGTGCAGAAGAGGAAAGTTCAGAAGCAACAGACCTTGAAGCTTAGTGTTTGAAACGGTCTTGGATTTTCAGAGACAAAGGCGTGGCATGTGTCCTTCCATTTGTCCCCACGGTCTTTATTATTTATTTTTTTATTTTTTATTTTTTATTTTTCTAACCAAGCTAAAAACCCTTTCTGAGTCAGCAATGCCCTCTCATTTTGCAAAACTAATCCCTTTTAAGAAATATAAGATTGAGGATCTGTACAGACGGAGCTTGCAAGGGAACACAACTATAGGAGGGTAGAAAACACAGCATCCAAGGCCAGGGTCGGAAACCTTGCTTTTAAAGTTTATGTTCTGGTTCAGTCACTAATGTCATTGCTCTTCGGATTTTAAATTTTTATTACAGGAATAATAGTCAACATGAGAATAAATTTAAGATAATATATGTAGAGGCACAGTGTATGGTAAATGTGAAGTTTTATAGGAATGATCTTAAGCAGCAATTCCTTTTCCTATTAGTTGTCATTGCTCTTATTATTCTTTGTTCATACATTGTTGTTGTTTTTATTTTATTTTAATGGTATGCATTTAAGATGTATTAAATGTTTTGATACACACATTCCTAGAGAAATGATTGCTGTAGTCGAGTCAATCAACAGATCCATCGGCTCATATATTTTCCTGCTGGTGGATGTATGCAGTAAGAGCACCTAAAATCTAAGCTCATAGCAAATTTCCAGCAAGCAAGACATCACTAACTGTAGCCTCATGTTATTCATTGGACCCCAGGGCTTACTCTTCTTAGGAAAGCACAAGCTCCATCATTTGACGAACATTTCTCCAGTTCTCCCCCTGCCTCTGTTGATCACCGTTTCCTCTGTGTTCTATGCACTCAACTCCTTTTAGAGACTGCACATGGGAGAAGCCAGGTGTGGTTTTCTTTCTATATGGCTTATTTCATTTAGCACAATTTTCTCCAGTTTCAATGATGTTGTTACACATGGCAGAATTTCCTAGTGGGACACTGCTGAGTAGTGTCCTCCTGGTGGAGAGTCAGGTAGTTTCCAGGTCTTCACTTTAGGGAATGGTCTAGGAAAGACCCAAAAGCAGGACATGCAGAGAGGAGAGGCAGCTCAGCAGTCACACAGCTATGTTCAGGGCAAACCTACAAAGGGGGCCCAGTGGAGACTGAGACCTGCCTTCTGCTTAGAGCTGGGGTAGTTACAGGGGAGTGAGGAAGGGGGAATTTTTGCAGTCAGGCTGTTACTAGGGGGTTGTTAGGGAGGGGTCCTTGGGGTCACCTTCATGCTGAACCAGATATCTTTCAGGATTTTAGTTCCAAATAACAACATCCTTTCTTTGCATGATGAGGGAGTATTGATGGGGTTTAGGTCAGGCTGAGTCAGAGTGACCCTGAGAGACTCTTGTTCTAGGATAACACTGCCTGTGTCCAGTTCTTCCTAACAAGGACTGAAAGGACCCTGGGAGAGAGAACACAGGGATGATAAAGGGCCTGTCACATGGGTTTCGGTGGTGATTAAATGAAAAAAATACATGGTGAAACTCAGCCCAGAGCCTGGCACAGAGCTCACGCTCATCAGGTCCTCCCTGTGTGCATGCTGCAGGTTTCCTGCTTTATTACATCACAACCGTAGTGAGTTCTTATTTACACATGTCTTCCATTTGGGTATTTTGTCCTTAGAAGCAAATACTTCATGTCATTCAGAAGTGCTTGTGAATCTTACTGTGGCAAGCTCAACCCTTGACGTTGTACATTGTGGACTAAAGTTCTAGGCTAGGAAGACCTTCCCCAGGAGGAATCAGCTTTACTGGGACAGGAGGCAGACAGGGGACACCATAATGGCAGGTCTCACATTTGCTGACAGCTCCAAGCCACGTGGCTCAGCTCCGAGTACCATGCGGTCCAAGCTGTGCAGTAGTTTAGCCACGAGGGAGAAGCCACGCAGGACAGTGCCCAGAGCTGGATTGCTTTACATCCTCATTTAAATGCAAGCTGAGTTTCCAAAGGAGGCATCCTTTCCCATCAACAAAGGGCAGATTTCACTGACAAAGACAAGTGCAAAAATCACTGCCTGGGAGGCTCATTACGCGGCGAATGCGTCATTGATGCTTGAATCCTTTTGTGTCGATGCTGGAGGCTTTAGCAAAAGCTCTGCCACGATAGCATCTGTGTTCTCCAGGAAGAAAACTCTGGAATGCAACAGATCTCGCTGCAAAGTACGTGCAGAGGCCAAATTAGACTGCATTTTCAGGCAAGTTTTAGTATATTTTCAGTTAGTGCTGATATACAGAAAGAATACAATCATAAACATTTTAACTTGACTATAAATCTCTTGTGGTATGATACCAACTTGAATTAGAATTATTAAGTCATTTTGTATTGATCCCATCAGATAATAGTGAGGGAATGAGGCAGGAAGGCCGACCTCCCATAAGCAGATGAGATAGGGCTTTGGAGAAGGGAAGGGAGAGAGAACACCATGTCACCTCGGAAGGTCTACAGAGCCACCTGTTGCTGGCTGGCACTGTGGCGCCTTAGCTACAACACCTGCTACTCTTTCTAACAGCTTCAACCATGGTGGCTTTTCCTTAACTACCCAAACCTCTACCCCTAACAAAAGCCAACCACCAAATCTACCCTTATCTGAATGCTTCCTCTCCCCAACGGGTGCACTAGACCACAAGGTCGGCCTGTCCTTTTAATTAGGTAAGTCAGGGATTAAATGTATGCACTCCTGATTGACTCATTGAACTCAGAGATCTAGGAGTTTGATTGGTCCATGATAACATCCCCCACCCCACCAATCACCTGGGCTGGGTCCCCAGATACGCCCATAAAAACAAATAGACAACGGAAATCCATTGGCAACCCTTTATTGGGACCTCTCCCCTCCAGGAACTATATTTCCTTTCAATTAGTCTAATAAATTCTGTTACTTTATTCTCACTCTTGTGTCCATGAATTTCATTCTTTCAATTCACAAGAAAAAGAACCCACACATCTACCTCTGTGTTCCTGTAGGATGTCATAATAAAAATCCAACCACCATATCAATGCTCTAGGCTTGAAATTTTAAGGTAGTATTGAACACAAATACAGATACATACAGGTGTGTTTGTGTATACGTGTGCATAAGCCCAAACACACTACACCCTCTTTACATTTTTATAATGCCAGAAATATTCATTTTGTCACAAAAGGATTTACTTCATAAGCAGAAAAAGGAAGGAAAGATGAAAAGATGAAAGAAGAAAGGAAAATTAAAAGAACAATTACTTGAAGGGTAAAATGAGAAAATAGTTCAAGTACAGGAGAGAGTGCTCAGATTTTAACATTATACAGTTTTAAGTGACACTTATTTTTAGGTAATACAACATGTGCATCTGCAACAGAGGAGTACACCTTTGATTTACATGTATCCAGAGATGCATAAATCATGAAATGCAGTATCAAAATTCTGTTTCAAGAGATAGTGCCTCTGTTTTTGCTCTGTGTTAAAAATGTTTTGAGTCTTGTTAAAGATGAATGAGTTGCTTTAGGAGTTTTAAAATCCTACTGGAAAACGTTCTAGCTTGAGCCATTTCACTAGTTTCAAATAACATCCTGAGATCGTTTATTAAGTATTGAACTATTAAGGGTACTCAGATCTCAAAACAACCAAGAGGACATTTTCTGCTGGTTCTGGTTTTTTTTTTTGGGGGGGGGGTACTTGGGATTGAACTCAGAGACATTCAACCATTGAGCCAATCCCCAGTCCTATTTTGTATTTTATTTAGATTTAGGGTTTGGAAACTGAGTTGCTTAGTGTCTCGCTGTTCCTGAGGTTGGCTTTGAACTCAAGATCCTCCAGCCTCAGCCTCCTGAGCCACTGGGATTATAGGCATGCACCACCACACCTGGCATATAAAGATCCTGTTTTGCTTTGTTTTGCAGTGCTGGGGCCTGAACCCAGGGCTTTGCTCATGCTGTACAAGAGCCCTGTCACTCAGTTACGCTACAGCCCAGGAGATATTCTTTGTTCACTCATCATGACTATTGCCACATGTAATTGATGAGCACGGTGTTCTGTGAGATATTGAGATGCTTTTGTAAAAATTGACTTGAATTATTTTCCCAAATATGCCTGTTTTAAAAAAAATAAAATATCACTTTTCCCAGTATCACTAAGATTGTGCTCAGCAAAGGAGTGAGACTTGAGACATAATTTACAAGGTTAATCAGGTGATTATGGTTATCCGCTGACGTGTAGCAAATCAATTCATCTTACATCTTAAAGAACCGTAGTCCAAACACAGCAAAAGCTAGTTTTTCTGTTCACAGTTTTCATATTGGCCTTGCAGTTTTCACAGTATCCTGGGGGACAAGAATTCTCCAGAACTGTTTCTGAATTTCCCTAAGTTGCACTTAGGGGGAAACAGAAACAAGGCACAGTGATTCTCATGATTTCGCAGAACGTGTGCCTGTGAGCCTGCCTCCTAGATAAAACTTCACACTCAGTGTTTTCTGGTCATCCTCAGGAGCACTCAGAAGGTAGCACGTCTGAGTTCCCGAGGGTGAACAGGGCTACGCTGCGCTCCCTGTCCAGTGATCGGGATGTGGCCCATGCTCTTTTGAGGTAGAGTCAGGGCCATGCTGTTCACATCCGTGGGCGTTTGGTGGTGATTCTGCTCTGAAGGTGGCTCCTGAGCATGGAGCTGAGCTGTCTAGGGCTGCTGATGCCAAGTCTGCCAGGGGCCTCGTGGAAGGACCCCAAGTAGGAAGCATCCCGCAGGCCTGAGCCAGGAGCTGGGTCACCCTCAATGTTAACAGTCCGTGCTGGAGATCGGCAAGGCGTCTTTGAACAGAAAGTCACAGAACAGGGCTGTGTAGTGATCTGTGGACAAAAGCGACCTAACCCTGTACTTCTCTTAGAAACACAGGTTTAGTATTTACTAATTCATTGTAAGCAGTGACTTTATAGAGAGAACATAACTAAGAAGAAACCCCTGGATGTAGGAAGTAAATTCACATTATATCTCAAATTGATTTAGATATAATTCATGATTTTTTTTGTGATTCTTGAAGATTCCTTGGGATTTTATGTAGCACAACCCAAAGAGAAAACTGTATAAAACATAATTTGCATTTGCATAAGCGAATGTATTCCTCAATGGCTATTGTATATGTTATTTTGAGTCCATCTCATTTATGTAAGAATAGCACTTTATTATAAAGTAATAGTAGATATTAGTGGTAACAATAGTGATAAGAAATTTCTGGTGTCCAGAACATTATATAGCATAACAATTGCATTTCCCATTCAGTCTTTGGAACAATTGTGGAAACTATTATTAAGCCCATTGTACAGATAAACATACTGCGGCACAGAGAGGTTTTAAGACCTTCCCCAGACACCCTGCTACGGAAAGCAGATCTAGAATTACATATGGACCATTTATAAATGAGCGTATACAATAAGTAGAGTAAATGTACTTGTTTACTAGTAGGTTAATAGATATAATAGTTTGATGTCTGCTGTCTTAGCAAACTACAATTCTGATGGAAGAGGACGCTTTATCTTCCTGTGGTCTTGCTTTACCAGGTCTCAAGCCCTGAGTGGCACATGAGTGAGTGCTCAGAATAGAATAAGCATGTAAGAGGATGGGATTGCTCGCACAGCAGGATCTGAGCCCAGAGCAAGTGACCATGTGGCGTCTGGTTATCACAAAGGCAAACAGAGGCTAGAAGGATTGTAGCATGTTAGACCCTGGTCTGGCAGTAATTAGCACTGTCAATGCTGGGAAGTCACTGGGCCATTCCGAGTTTTGAGCAGTAAAATGGAGACACGGTTACCTGATCCTTACCTTACCTGCAGCACACTGCTGCTCCAGGACACTCGGGAACTTGGGACTGTCAGTTCTGATCAGCAGCGGCAGCACTGCACAGTCAGCTGTCTGTCATTCAGTTGTTGCTTCTCTCAACATTTCAAGCATTTCTTCTTTGAACCAATGCTAATTGTGACTCTTGGAATTCCGCATTTTTCTCTTAGGCTTGCCCTGAGCATATATGAGTCAAACTGTATTTAATATTTCATTAAAATCAAAAAGAGGACTTTTAGCAATTCTGTGTTTTGTTTTGTTTTTGTGGGGATTAAACCCTGGGTGCTCTACAATTGAATTACATCCCGACCTTTTCAACCTAATTTTCTTTTTCAGATAGGGTCTTGCTAAGTGACCAAGGCTGGCCTTGGATTTGCAGCCTTGGCCTCAGCCTCCCAAGTTGTTGGGACTACAGGGTGCACCCCCACGCTTGACTCAGCATGTCATGCTTTATGTTTTCAGCGTTTATTGTTTGCCTGCCTCTCATGTCATGTTTGATTACTTATCACTGAACGCATGCCTGAATTTGGCACTAACTACTCCGATCAGCCTCCGCAAGGATTCACTGGGATTATCCTAATAGAGGATCTCTCCAAATTGGAGAATGAAACACCTTAGCAAGAAAATTGGTAATATCTTATAGATCCATAAGTCACATAAGTGGAATAAAATTTTAAATTTTTTTTTATTTTAATTCATCACAAACTGGAGTTCATTAGAGAAAACTAGGAATTCTGGCTCCATTCTCCTAAAAGCAGTTTGACTTTTCAAATGGCCAACAGGAAAATTTAAGAGCTGCATTTTAGCTTTAAGCAATTTATTTCCTTTTTATGATGTAATACATTTTAATGCTTGAAAAGCTCGATGAGAAGAGTCTTCTCAAAGCATTTACTCAATAAGTATTGATGTGGGTTGATTCACAGCACTGTGTGCTGCCAGGGCTTTGTGCTTCTGGGTAACAACTTAGCTGGGTAACTGTTAAAGACTTTTACTCATTCAAGACACTTACTCATGGGAGCTCCTTGGGAACGTTTGCGACTCTGTGATCCCTGGTGACACACTGATCTCTTTCATAGAGGTCTTGCTCCTGGCTTCCTTTTCCTCTGGGACTAGATGGGCGCTCACCAGGTCTGCAGCTCAATTTCTTTTTCATTGCATGCTAGTCGAACACACCATCTGCAGTGGAGTGAGAGTAGAAGCCAGCTGGTGATCCTCCACCACCGTTTAGAAGAAGCGGTTCCACATCATAACAACTACAGAGCTCAAGTCTGAGACCTGGGCTCCCAAGTTCCTCCGTGGCAGTGTGCTGTTAGGGCAAGTAACTCTGAAAGGGCTTAGGGTGTGGGAAAACCAGTCCATGTTGACAGACATCCACTTGGACCTGTTCCGCACAGGCATATGGTAACATCAGGCAACATCCAGAAACATTATTGAAGTGTCTTACTGGTAAATAATTCTTCCAGGTTCCTGGCACGAAGCGATGAGTAAGATGAACAACAGTTCTTTCTAAATGCTGTTTAATTCAGTACAGTGTTGTTGAATAGAGTTTAGTGAGAAAGTAAAAGAATAAATAAATGTCTGATAGTGATCAGTCTTATAAAAAAAAACAAGCTCAAGGAACACACAGTTCATACTGGGGTCTAGTTTTGTTTGCTTGCTTCTTAGATGATGAGGGAAAACCAATCTAGGAAGGTCACAGTTGAGAAGAAACTTAAAACAGTGAGGAAATGAGCCAATCCAGGACATGGGAAATAACATCCCAGGAGGAAGACCAGCAGGCAGGAAGGGCAGGGTGGCTCTGAGCTGGGAGAGGGCTCGGGGCATGGTGGGGGCTCAGTCAGCAGCTGCAGGTTAGCTTTTGTTTTATACATGAGGGGAAACAGTCAGAAGATTTTGTATATGGAAATAGTACATCATCTTATTTGTGTTTTAAGAAGGATCTTCTGGCTGCTGGGTGAAGAATACACTATTGAGAGGAAAACAGGGTAAGAGATTGATTGTGGGAGCCCCAAAGAGGATACAACGTTGTGGGTTAAGATGGAGCCGTGGAGTTGCTAAAATACCCATCTTGAAGGTGGAGGCCTCTGCTTGGTTAGATATATGTGCAAGAAAAGGGAAGAGACAAGCATTCCTCTTAGGAGCAAGTAGTGGCCCCTTTTGAGAAGGGAGGCGTGTTGTGGGCGCAACTTGAAGTGGGTCAGTGGAGTTACCAGGGTCATGTCCCCTGCGCTTTGAGATTTCTAGTGGATGTTCTCATAGGGTATCTGTGCACGTAAGAGGCATGTGGATCAAGGAAGGTGTCAGGATCTGCAAGACAAACGTGGGTGCTCATGAGCTGAGAAGATGGTGATGGGGTGAAGGGATGTCCTCACCTGGAAGCTGAGCAACTCGGGGAAGAGCAGTAGGCCGGAATGGGGACTCCAGAGCGCCCCAGCATTCCGGGCTTAGAGAGGGTGGAAGAGCAGACACAGAGCAGCCCGGTGAACCACAGGAGAGTGTGCTGCCACAGAAGCCAGGCGGCCAGCATGTTTCAGGGAGGGCTCAAAGGTGGAAGGACCACCGTGCCTCCTGGAGAGGTCGCAGAAGACCAGGGCAAGAGGGGACAGATGAGTCCTCCAGCAGGCTACTGTTTCCAGGGATATTTCCAGTATAACAGGAGCAGAGGCAAAGGATGGTAGATTTAAGGTGATGTGAGGGAAAAGGGAGAACTTTTGGAGAAAGAAAATAATAAACCCAGTGGTCGCCTTCAAGGACCGATAGAGAAGCTGATGCAAAAGAGAAGGGGAGTTTGCGAGAGTCCAACGCGATTGGGTGTCAGAGAAGAGGTGGCGTTCAGCACACCGGCACGAAGCAGGCCCTCATCTACCAGGCAGGTACTAGTACGAGGCCAGGCCAGAGGAGAGCACTCGGACCAATCAGTGAGGACACACAGGCTTCACCAGCGTGACCAACAAGGTGGAACGAGTGGACATTCCCAGAACACTCCGCACAATGAGGCAGGACACAGGTTCCTTTGGAATACATGTGAATGACTCAATGAGGAGGAAAACCATATGGGGAAACAAAACTAAAGTCATCGAGAAAATATTTAGGAAAATTTTAAAAATGCAATTGAGAATAACTCATGACTCAAAAAATAAGAAAAAGAGAAATTAGGAAATGTGTAATATTACTCAGCTTTAAAGAATGAAATTATGGCATTTGCCAGTAAATGGATGGAGTTGGGGAATATCATGCTAAGTGAAATAAGTCAATCCCAAAAAGTCACAGGACTTTCTCTTATACGTAGAAGCTAATTCACAATTAGTGGGGTGGTGGCTAGGGAAGAATAGTTACTTTATAGTAGGTAGAGGGGAGGGAAAGGAGGGGAAGGGGCATGGGAGAAGGAAGGACAGTAGAGTGAAGCAGACATTATTACCTCATGTACCTGTATGACTGCATGACTCATGTGATCCTGCAATGTGTACAAGCAGAAAAATGAGAGATTGCACTCTATTTATGTATGATCTGTCAAAATGTATAAATGCCTTCCAGTGTCATGTACAACTAATTAGAACAAATAAAAAATTAGTTAAAAAAAAGAAAAGTGTTAAACCAGAAGACATTGAAAAAAATATGTTAAAATTTGTGAAATGCAGCTAATGTTTAGTGGGAAATTTATATGTATTAGAAAGTGACATTAGAAAAGAAGAAAAGTTCAACATCAATAATTTAAGTTTCTACCTTTAAAAATTAGAAAAAGAAGACCAAACAAAATCCAAGGCATGCAGATTAAGGAGATGATAATAATAATAAAACATAGACATAAAATAAAATAAAAAGGGATAGATAGTAGATTGATGAAACCATAAGCTGGTTTTACTAAAAAACCAATAAAATGGGTTAACTTCTAAATACAGAAGCAGAGAAGATGCAAATTACCAACATCACTAATAAAAGAAAGTGCACTGCTTTTAGTTAAATTGCTAATAGGAACAACCAATTTTGAACCAGGGAATTTATTTCTCCTTCCCCTCTCTTTCTTTTTCTTTCTTTCTTTCTCTCTTTCTTTCTTTCTCCTTCTTTCTTTCTTTCTTTCTTTCTTTCTTTCTTTCTTTCTTTCTTTCTCTTTTTCTTCCTTCCTTCCTCCCTCCCTCCCTCCCTCCCTCCCTTCCTTCCTTCCCTCCTTCCTTCCTTCCTTCCTTCCTTCCTTCCTTCCTTCCTTCCTTCCTTCCTTCCTATACTGGAGATTGAACACAGGGCCACTTTATCACTGAGCTGCATCCCAAGCCCTTTTTATTTTTATTTTGAGGCAGGGTCTCTTGAAGCTGCCCAGGTTGACCTGGAATTTGGAATCCTCCCACCTCAGCCTTCCCAGTAGCTAGGATGACAGGGATGTCCAACCATACCTGGCCCAGGCCAATACATTTGACACCTTAAGTAACACAGACAAAATCTTTTAATGACACACATTTTCAAAACTGACTTGAGGAAAAAAAAAAAAAAAAAACAACAACAACAATATCTTAATAGTTCCATATTTCTTAAATAACTTTAATTCCTAGTTAAAATTTTCCCTTGGATAAAATGTCAAGCCAAAATGTCCTTCTTGACATTTTGTATTAAACCTTTAAGGAAAAACTAACAATGTTACACCAACTCTCCCAGTATAGAAGAAAAGGGGGACTCATGCCGAGACTTGCATTTCTCTGGTTTTAGATGCTTTAAGGACATCATTACAAAAGAGAGCTATTGGCCAAACTCCCTCATTAATATAGATGGGAAAGAACTTTTATCAAATCATTAGTAATGTATCCAGTCACATGTCAGTGTCATTAAATAAGCTTCATCCCATGATACAATGTTTGATTTAACATTTAAAAGTTAAGACCATTCATTCAACACTCATTTATGGTAAACACATCTTCCCAACCTATGGAGAAGAAGGCATCTTTGAAAAAGCACGTGCAGCTAATGTCCAACACGACGGGAGAGACTGGCTGCCTTTTTCCTAACTCAAGGACAGGACAGGATGTTGCTTCGGCCACTTGTTCTCAGCACATGCCAAAACAGGAGTGGCTGACTGGAAGCAGGAGCCCCTGTGGTCTACTTAGGTCCTCTTCAAAATGTTTGCTGAGAAGTTCGAGAGCACCTTAAAGCAAAGGCTGGTGTCTAGAGTGGAAGGCAGCAACACTTTTTTAGAGTTGATTGTGCCTTCAGTTCCTAGAAGGACTGGGTGAGTTTTGTTTCTCCTACTCATGTAGCCTGTTCCGCACTGGAAAATAACATGGAGAATCTTGTCCTGGTGAGGGGCAGAGCCCGCCTTTTGGGTTCCCGGGGTTAGGATTGGGACCTGTTTCAATAGCTGCTGCTGAAGCTGCCTCTGTGTCCTCACTGCCTGCCACCCAGTGCTCAGCCTGATCAGCGCAGGGAGAGGAGCGGGAACGGGCAGCCAGTGCAGCCCAGTCGCGGGGGCCGCCGGGTGTGGCACTGGAAATGTACCATAGTGAAGAGAATACTGGTGCCTGACAAACCAGCCTGCTCCTCCTGTAGTCCTGGGGAAGACGCTGCTCCTCTCTCTCTCTCTCCCTCTCTCCTCTCTCTCTCTCTCTCTCTCTCTCTCTCTCTCTTCTCTCTCTCTCCCTCTCTCTGCTTCTGCTTTGATTGCTCCCATTAGCTAGCTGGGATTGAGGCATTATCAGGCTCCTGGTATTTATCACATTTAAGGCTCTAGAACATTGGTGATCTGAGTGTGACCCCTGGACCCTGAGCACCATCAGCATCTCCGGGGAACTGCAGAGCCACAGGAACATTGGGTCCCACTCCAACCCCATGGGACGAGAGCCCAGTTCAGGGGTGGGCCAGCTGAGTGCTCTCTCAGCTCAGGTGGTTCTGATAGGCACACGGGCACTTGAGAACCACTGGATTAAAAGATCTTTAATTTCCATTCTAATCTGAGGTACTTTGGCTTATTTCAGATAGATTAAAAGCCAAGGAACTTAATGTCTTCTTGAAGATTTTGATGTTATCTCTTATCATTTGATTCAATATCTCCAGAATGCTCTTAATGTGTATGGTTTGTGCAAGCCCTACAAACCCCTGCAAAAAAAATAGTTTCATAGTGCTTTTGAAGCCACTTAGCCTGATTGTATTTTTATTTTGGTGCAGCTGAAATATCATCAATACTCCTACTTATGACCTTGAGTTGCAAAGCAAGGACAGTACGTGTCATTTTAAGCCCTATTGTGATCTCTTGGAGTTTGGCGGGTTTAAGGAACCAAAAGAAGTATTTGCATGCTTAGTTAAGCTGTTTAGGCATGGCATTCATTGAGAAACCCTAAAACTTGTATAAAAAAGTGGATTTTTTTCAAAATATAATGAAAATTCAGATCATTTTTATGAACAGATTTACCAAGTAGATTTTTACCTAGGAAAATTAATTAATAAAAAACAATGAAACTGCAATATTGTTGGGAATTTTAGAATATAAGGAAGTCTCTCTCCTTAGGCCCCTTTGCATTCTCCTGCCTTTCATCAAGCGTAAAATCAGGTGAGAGGCATTGAAACATGAAGCTTCTCCCAGAGACCTTTGCATTGCCTTAGGGTTAGGAACTACTGTGACAGGAACATCCGAAGAGTTGGCAACCAGTAGGAAACGGGCTGCTTGTAGTTACTGCTGTTCCTCATTTTAACTGAAATAGGTTCACCTTTAAAAGGACCCTGGTAATGAAAATCGTTCTAGGATTTCAGAAAAACAAAAAACAAACTATCAAATTAAATTCATGAATTAGCCACATTAAGGGAATGCACAATTTAATCAATACCTTACAGTTACATTGACATATAACTAAGAAATGTTTGCGTACGTTGTAGCTGATTTTAAAATTACTAACTGGGCAGGATGGCACAGGCCTATAATCGCAGCTGCTAAGGAGGCTGACGCAGGAGAGTCACAAGGTCAAGGACAGCCTGGGCAACTTAGTAACACCCTGTCTTGAAATCAGATAAAATGAACTGGGATGTAGCTCAGTGACAGAGCACCCCTGAGTCAATCTCCAGTGACAATAAATAAACAAATAAATAAGAAAGAATCATTAGCAGATTAGGCCTTTGACATTTATACATTATTTATAAGTTGAAATATCCTCTTGAAGTAGTTTGCATAAAGGCAGCATATTATTGCTTGTGAATCAGAGGGGATTTAAAGATTAGAAAAGTGTAGCAAAGCTTAGGTCTTCCTGGGAAGCCGCATATGGCTTCACGAGAAGCCCTGTCTCCTTAAGATTTCTGGTGGGTTCTAAGTGGCTGTGTTCAAGCCGCAGTCTGACTAGAGCCCTGCCCAGACGCCCCAGCTGCTCCTCTCCCTCTCAGGAGCCTGGACTTGGACTTTGTCCCCTTTGAAGGCCTTATTGCCACTCAGCCAGGGGCAGACTCTGTCTCAGGAGGGAGTAAATTGAGACAGACTCGACAGGCTCCTTTTGCAATGGAACACAATGTGGGAAAAGTCCAAGAAATTTCCATTTTGAAAAAGAAACGACATTCAGTTTGAGGCCCAGTCTTTTCTCCCACAGGCCTTGGACTCCGTCAGGATATGTCAAGTGTGCACACTGAGGATAGAGAGGACTGGCTTCCCCCCGGGAGGGGATGGTCCAGCCCTTATCTGGGAGTGGGTAGGGAGAGTTACACCTAAGACCTGCCACCAGCAAGAAGTCCTGCTCCACCCACGGCAGCAATTGCTGCAGCCACGTGGCATGGCGGGCGTGCGCTGATGTGAGTAGGCTACTGCAGCCCGCAGCCTGGCCTCTCTGCCACACAGCAGGCCATTCCTGGACTGGTGGAAAATCAGCCTTGCGCATGGGATATTGGGCCAGGCATCTGAGACTTAAAAACAAACTCCAATTTCCTTGCTGAGATTTTTCACCTCTCCATTTGTTGCAAGAGAAGTCAGAACGATGGAACATTTTGATGAAGGCTGCCTCAGGTCCCTTTGGCACGGGCACAAGCATGGCTGTTTTCTATTCCTGCTGTGCTTTCCCTGGATCTTAGTATGATTTTTTTCCCTTTAATAGTACTCTGGACATTTGAGATGTCACATTAGCAGACTGTTGATATCAAACTATTAAAACTCTTTTAGCAGGCAGTCACTCTCTTTAGGGTTAGTTTAGGTCTTGGCCTACTTTTATAAGCTTTCTATGCAGTGGCAATTAATTCTTCAGGGCATTTGCAATGCTATTCTGCTATGCTTCACTCTGGTGCCTCTGGGTCTCCCATTTCGATCTCCGGAGGTGCCTTGGGTGGGAGGTTCAAGAAACACTGATCCTGGTTTGCTTTCTGACAGGAGGGGCTTCAGAGCCATGCTGGTCCTGGGTCTTGCTGTATTGCTGGGTGGAGGACCTGGGGACTTCAGGCCCCTGCTGCTGCTGCGCTGTTGGATGGGCCACCCATGCTCCCCAGTGTGGGCTGATGGATGCGGAGTGCTGGTTCTGCCGGCTCCCCAGGGTTGGGCGGGTGCCTTCTCACCGCTGCTGGGGCTGGTGTAGCCTACCCTTGGCAGCTGGGTTCTGGGGTGCATCTCCTTGCTAGGCCTCTGCTGGTCGGTTTCTTTCTTGGCACTTCATCCAAAGACAGGCAGGTGTTTTGTTTGTTTGTTCTCTTTTCTCTTTTGGTCTGTGCCTGTTGTTGATTCCAAGTTCCTGGCGTCTCTGGCTCCAAGTCAGGGACATATAGAAGATAAAGAGAAGGCTTTAAGAATTGCCCTCGGTTTCAGGTCCTGAGCTGCACACCACTCTTCCTCTCTCCACCTTAGGGGCACATCAAAGGATGTGTGCTGACTTGTTTCCAGGCACCAAAGCTACCACAATGTTCTCCTCAACTTCACTGAACACAGCAGGTCTCCCACAGGACCCCGTCCCGTCTCCCAGCCCTAACAGAATCCCATGTCCCTATCACAGAGGTCTTTCTGATTCCTTCTCTGGGAGAACTGACTTTTAAAAAGCTGGTAGTTGTAATTGCCCCTTTGAGATCCCGATCTTTTTGAAAGCCCCTTGCCAGTTGTGCAGCTAAGGGCTGTCTCTTTCAAGCACTGGGGAGCCGTGATTCTGGAAATGAGGAAGATGGTGTGCTGTTTCCTGTCTCTGAGGGAGACTAGGAACCTAACTGAGCTCTCCCGGCTGTAAACCTGCCTCCTGCATGAAGAGACAGGCATTTACTTTTCCTTTTGGCAAACACCAATAACCTAAGTTGCCCCACTTCGTCCCAGGGCTTGAAAATTGTGCATGTTGAGTTCCAGCTGAGTCCTGGCCTTTTTCTCTGGGGCAATTGCCTGGGGTCCAGTTCTGCTTACTTGTTTACCTTTGTCCAGGAGGATATTTGTACAGTGCTATTAGAGTTCTGTTCAGGTAACCCAGCCCAGGATTTTTCTGGGCTATCTAAAACCCCACAGCTTACCACCCTTTCCGGGCGAGTGTGCCTTATAACACCAACACCAGGATGTTTACAGGGTGACAGGTATGTCTGGTACTTTGCTTGTGGTGATGGCTTCATGGTTATATGGTGTGTCCAAGCTCATCGGATTGTACACATTAAGTATGTATATGTACATATTGCATATGGATTACACTCCAATAAATCTGTTTTTAAAGAGTAACAGATCCAGGTAAGAACTTATCTTCCCTTCTTTTTTTCTCTATTTATCCTTTTCCCTCCTTCTCCCCCTCCCTCTCCAGCTCTCCTATCCATTTCCCATCTTTTCCTCTCCTTCCTTTATTGTACAACCACTCTGTTTGGGGGTTCCCTGGACTCAAGCTCAGATGAAAGCCTCTTGCAAGATGCTGGGTGTTATTCCCTGTGGGCGCATTAGAGTTTGAAAGAGGTGACTCTGTTCCTTTTCTGAAGTGACTCTTCTATACCGATTCAGGCCCTGGAGGACTTGGCTGATAGGTCCCTGGGAGGCCTTTTATCTGCTTTATGCCAGGAACGAAGGGTGAGGCTGGCACTGCTTCTGCCTTTAATGAAGCTTTTTCTTGATGAGAATTGATATTTATCTCAAAAAAATCCCAGCAGCATATTGTTAAGGGTATATTTCCAAATTGACTATTAATACCTTTATGGAGAAGAAGTTTCCCAGTGGGAAAGAAAGAAAGGGAGGAAGAGTGAGTGGCGTGGATGTCCTCGACTTCTTTAAAAGCCAGTGGGGTGGGTGTCCTGTGCTGGGAGCTGCCACGTGCCATCTCGCACCTAGCATCCCGGGGGCACCTCAGGCTTCCTGAGTTCTACCCTCCGCATGTTTCTCTAGACCACCCCGTCTTCCCACCCCTCATTCCTGGTGGCCTCTTCGTGCACGGGATGATGGTGATGCACAATGACTGTCACTTGACTCCACCCTGTCTGCCCACCCAGCTCCCAGGCCAGCACATTCTTCTCCAATGGTTTTTGTGTTCTTTTTAATTTTTTTAATTCACTTTTTATAACCATGGACTTAGGGCCAGTTCTCAGTGTCAAATACCTGTTTTTATTTTCCAGAATTGTTGAAAAGTCATTTAATTGTAGCTAAATTTAAAGTTATATTCTACACTCAACCTGTAAGAAGAAAATCAGAGAGTGTTAAAAGTGCCCTTTGGAAGATCTTCGCTCCCGCCAACGTGGCAGAGTGCCACCTCAGTCTGTCCAAGGCAGAGCATTTTTTTCTCAAATCATTTTTTGAAATCACTGTTGTTAAACCTGAGCACAAAATGAATGATTTGTGCTGTGTTGGGGAGGAAGGTTGTCAGAAAGACATATTGCCCCCTTGAACACTGTAATCCCACCCAGAGCAGGTCATGAAAATCCAAACTGCATTTGTGAGCCTAAATGAAGAAAATGCAGACTCTGGTCTTCTGTGTGTTAAATAAATTGAAGTGGGCACCAAGCCCGAAGATGGCGAGTGACACATCCAGCTGAGCCTCATAATTGACCTAACCTTGCTCAGTTTGCAGATGCAAGTGAAACTTGAACTGTTTCTTCTAAGAGATGAAAGAAATCCAGAACTTATGTTTGACCCATCAGACACAGCCTCCAACTTGATGCAGCCACCCACTGTCCAGGGGGCAGAACAGATAAGGCAACTTTATGACAGTAGCCACCAAGATATATTCTCTGAATCACTTCTTTTCTCTTTAAATGTTTGTCCCTTCTATTCCTGCAAATTCAGGCTCCTAAACACTTTTGATTTGGAGTTGCACCAATCAGGATTAATTATTAGGTTAACTTTTTATAAATTTTATGGTGCCTCATTTAATCTCTTAACACATATTATCCTCAATCAGGGATACATGCTCCTACTGCATTTCAAAATAATCTATGTCTGACATCTATGTATGTATGTATGTATGTATCTATCTATCTATCCATCTACCTAGGAATGAAGAAGTGATACAAAGAATATGTCTACTAACTGGCTATAGTTATAAAGACACATAGTTCTATATCTATTTGTCTTCAACCTCTTGCCTATTAAAGGCAAAAGTTACATGTTTTGATATCAAAATATCTGCTTCATTATCAATAAGGCCAATTGGAAAATGTGGCTTCAGATTTCTTCCAGGTGAGCTGGTGGCCTTCCTCCCTGACACAGACAGAGGAATGGACCAGCCTGGGCAGCCCGGAATAACCACGCTCCCCCTACCACCTAAGGGACCGGACCTTCTGGTTGTGCCTTGTGGAGAAGGAAGTTAGGAGAAGGAAGTGAGTGAAGAATCAGAAATTCAGTGGTCTTGTGTTTTCTTCTTCCAAGCTCCACATGGGACTTGAGAGACTAGAGTGAGTGGCTGACCTAACCCTGCGTCACTGAGTCTTGTGCACTGAGCCCTGGGGCGATGCACGTGCCAGGGCTTTCTCACTAGGAAGCTGTGGTGGGCTTCCACGTGCTCCCAAAGACCCTCTGCCTACACTGCAGTGTCTTCCCCAGTGAGAGACGTGAGCTCGGCAGTCTCTGGTTCCGTGGTCTTCTCTGTGACTTGATCTTGAGGACTGAGTCCCACTCTGCTTCGGTGCACAGGCTGGTCCTGGCTCCGCTTCCCAGCAGCCTCCCCTTAAAGCTCCTCCCTAGCTCTTTGCTAGCATGTCTTTGTTTCTTGTCTTTCCTCTCCATGAATCTCCTTTACCTTTCATTTTCCTTTACCAAAAACACTCCCACCTTTCAACGTGTTGGTCTCATGGCATTGTTATGGGAATTGTATGACATAGTGAATAGACTAATGATCTCTGAATATCTGTACTTTTCAGGTGCTGTTCAAGGATTACTCTTTCCAAGAAACCTTCCCTTGCCCCTGCAGCAGAATGATTCTCCTCATTTTTCCTGCAAGGAACAGCCTCTGCTGACTGCTTGCTCCTTGGCTTCATGAGCTCCCCTGGGTCAGAGCCCCTCTTCCTCCATTCCTTCTCTGCATAACCCAGAGCCAACAAGTAGGCCCACTCAAGAGTTTGGGGAGTGAATTCCTCCCCCAGTGCCGCCCAGGAAGCCTGCACAGATTCCCCTTCTCAGCGTTCCTTACTGCCCTGGCTTGCTTCCTCAGGTCTCTCCCTTCCTCTCCTGCTTCTTCCCCTTCTTCCCCCTCATCCCACGTCAGGTACGGTGGCCATCATCAGGTATGACGGCCATCATGGCTGCTGCTGTAAACCTGTGAAGGTAATGGGGCAGGAGAGTGTAGGTGATGGAGGAAATCCTCAGTCCGCTCCTCCCTGAGCTGCAGCTTGAAGTGGAGGGGATTGGAGAAGTCTTGGTAGAAGTCTGGAGAACTGGCTGCCGAGGGTGGATTTTCCACTGTTCTCCCAGTTTGTTCCTCTGTCTCTGATGTTGCAACAACCAGAGTTTTGCAAGGTCAAATGAGAAGAAGCTGAAGAAGAGCTGAGCGCTGCAGGTCTACCAGTGTGAACTTTTTATTATATTAAAGCAATAATTCTAGTTTTGGAAGATAGAGGGAGAGAGAAGGAGGATTTAGACATCTTAATGCGGTGATAGGAAGCAAATAAATCCTGTTAGTACTTGATAGCCCAGCAATGAAGTGTTTTTTAACCATTTTAATAGCCAGATTATAATTGAGAAAAAGGTGGTATTTCAGAGTTAAAAGTTAAAAGATAAAACTCTTTTAAAGAGTTATGGGCCCTTGTCTAGATAGAGAAGTTTGCACAGGAAACTTCACGAGAAGTTGTCAACCAGGATTGGTCTTCCTTTTCCAGAGCAGAACCTCGGGGCTGGGAGGGTAGTTAGCACCTCTAGGTACATAAACACCCACTGCACACAACCCTGGGCCGTTCTGAAGAAGGTCAAGCTCCCAGACTGCTGTCAGCCTCTGCCTCCCAAGGTGAACACACGGAAAACTTGACAGAAGAGCTCTGTTGCTACCAGCAAGAATGCAAAACCTGTGCCACCAAGATCTTGTAATCCCCAAAGAGTCCAGTGTTGTCCAGTGAAGCCAAGAGCTCAAGAGACCAGGTGATGAAAGGAGAAAGGGCTTTGTTGGCAACATGCCAGCAAATTGGAAGACAGAGACTATTGTCCAAGAAAAGCCATCTTGCTTAGGGGTTGCAGGTGCAGGGCTTTATAGGGATTTTACAGGAGCACATCAGAAAGATGTCTTTCAAGGTGGTTGTAAATTTCATGTGACTTGCTCCTTTGACCCACAAGCTGTTGTTATCTGAAGATCACTGAAGGTTCTGGATTCTGTAAATCTGAAGAAAAGTTACTGATGAGTAAGTTTTATGACTCCTGTCTTTCAGTTCCATTTCCCAGGAATAGCTAACTCTGCAGTTAGTCCCTAGGAGAAAGGCATCTTTAATGGGAGAATAGGGGGAGACAGCCATATTCAACTTTCCAGAGAAGAAGGGTTTCAACCTGTCAGGTGGCTGCTCTCAGAGGGGTCTATAGCCAAGCTGGTGGGAGGTTACTGAGGTACTGAGCTGCCTGGCCTCCAATCAGTGAGTTGTAAAATCAACAAAATCAAGCTGAGCTGGAAGGTTTATTGCAATTTCCCCTCTGTTACAACTTGGCTTGGAATGCTGGTGGTTACGTTTACCTCCATGGTGGACTCTACCATAGATCAGAGGGATTGAACTCAGGGGTACTAAACCACTGTGCCACATCCCCAGTACTTTCTTGTAGTTTATTTAGAGACAGGTCTCACTGAGTGCTTTAGAGCCTTGCTAAGTTGCTGAGGCTGGCTTTGAACTCACAATCCTCCTGCCTCAGCTTCCGGAGTAGCTGGGATTACAGGCATGCACCACCCCTCCTGACATGTTCTTTTTTGTCATTTGGGTTTTTTTGTTTTGTTTTTTGCTTTTTTGTTTTTTGGTACTGGAGATAGAACACAGGTGTGCTTTACCGCTGGACTTTCCCCAGCCCTTTTTATTTTTTATTTTTACAGTAAAATTAATCAGTTTTTCCAACTAATGACTTCTGGGGCTATGTCTAAGAAGGCCTTAGCTACTTCCAGATTTAAAAAGTAATACCATGTACAGTACTTTATTAATATATACAATTTAAGAACGTTCATTAATTAAAAAATTATCATTGCATACTAAGAGCTTAGTTAACAACAAAGGTATAAAAAGGCAATAACCATGCATGATGCAATCACAAGTGCAACACCCAAACAGTATTATGGGGTGCAACTTAAGAACAGACCGATCACCACTGAGAAGTCCAAATTTGAGAGTCTTTATTAAGCCGGCCGGCTGACTATCTCACTCAATGCCTCAAAAATGGCTATTGGGAGAACAGCCCTGACCATAGGGTTGCAGGAGTTTTTATACCATAATCAGTGCATCAATCATAAGTGTCTGTTGCTATGATTCAAAATTACAAACTAACATCATGGGATCTGAAATCATTAGCAGAGGGGGAAGTGGGTCAAAATGACCTTAGGTACAAAGTAAAGAACGGTTACTAACATCTAAACAATCACTGTTGACATTACTGTTGACAGGGTACATTGTTTAGGAAACTAGGAATCAAAACGAGAACAATTTTTCATTATACAAGAATTGCCATTTTGTCGTTTTGTGTTGCCAAACAAGTCCTGCTAAGCAACTGTCGTCGGGTACAGAGGCGGGGTTCCCATGGGAGAAGAGGTTCCTACATGACATGGAATCTCAGGGTGAAATGGAGTCTGTTTAGTGGTTGCCCAGATAGCCTGGCCTGTAACATTTCATGAAGTCAAATAGGTCAACCCATCACAAAAGTGTGGGGTTAAGAGTCCAAGTTTTCAAAACCGGAAAGCGCCTCTGAAACTCCATCTCCGAGGCAGGTCCTCGCTCCTCTGGGGGAGAGTCCTCTCCTGTGGTCTTCAGGTGTCTTCGCTGTCAGTGGGGTGATTTTCCTGGCAGTGGGTTTCCTGGTGTTGACCACTGGTGCCAAGTAGGCCCTTCTAGGGTTCAGGGAGGCATCTGTCCGTCACTTAGCCACAGGGTTACAGCTGCTCTGTGCTTCTGGAGGGGTGTCACTGCTTCCTGTGGGGCACTGGGCTGGTTCCAACGTGGCTTTTTTGTAGGCAGCTGCTACTCCTGTCCCGAACTTCTGCTTCCTTGGAACATGACAAGGCGAATTATAAAAAGTCATCTTTGTTTTTTGGCCTTGGGCTCGTCAGCATGAGCAGACTGAATTTTCACCGTCAGGGCTGGTAGTCGCTGCTCTCGGGCATCCTGAAGCCGCGGATACATCTCCGCGGGACTCATTCTCCTCTGCCACTTGTTCCTTAACGTCTTTGTGACAGTGAATCCTCCATAGCTGATCTGTTTCTTCAACTGAAACGCGATTGTATTTCTCCATGCGGGACAGCTGATCAGGTGCACATTTCCTCAAAACAGATGGAAAACAGAATGCGGGAGTCCACTCTCTTCCAAGATGGAACCGTTTGTGAGTTTCTGGCTGCACTGCTGGTGTGAGGTCATTTGGGCGAGATGGCCACATTTGGAACCAGAATATTCTTGCATCTTAGAATATTTTCTGCATCCGGTGAATCCAGCGTCTTCCTCTTTCTGAGGTGAAGAGTGCTGTTCCATTTGGTTGGAAGAAGTACCTAGGTTGGGAGGTTCACAGGTAGGCGGTGGACTGGCAGCCCTGGAGGTGCTTCTGGAAGAACTCTTCCAACCCGGCTGAGTCAACGTCAGCAGGCTGCCACTTCTCTGACTGGTTTCCACTCATCAGAGGAAAGTTCTGAACAGAGTCAAAGTTTTTTCTAGACCTTTTAGAATCATTTTCTTTTAATTCCTTTTCTTTCCATGCAGTGGCTGAAGTATTCACATTTTTCTTTTCCTTTTGAGGCTGGTCACACAAGAGGAATGTCTCAAAACACATAGTGGGCTCCTCGAATTCTTCATCAAATGAATTTCTATCTTTCTGATTCTTCACGTTGTCAGAAATCTCCTTCGCTTTGGGCAACAGGTCCTCTTTCTCCTGGGGTCTATCCAGGGGACCTTCTTGACGGAGTCCTGTCCAGTTCTGCAAGGCTTTTTCCAGTGTGGCCAGGAGTAGTGGGCTCAGGGTCCTCCGGGGATCTGTGGTGGTCCACGGATGTCTGATGAGGATGTTGGACCCCGCGGAGTCCTGAGCAATGCCGCCCTTAGAAGACCCCGAGTCTGAAGGAAGAGCTGCCACCCTGGGCGCTTCTTGCTCTCATCTCTCCCCTCGCGGAGGGGTCTCTGAGACTCGCACAGCTCTCTCTGCACTTCCTGTACTTGCTCGGGACTGTTGGATGGACTCCCGGGACGCTCCAGTTTTCTTGGCAGCCCCGGTCCATTTCCTCCTTTTGAAGGGCATCCCGGGGGCGCTTTGGGGAACTGCTCTGCTCAGAGTCCTAAGGACCAGCCCTGGATTTCGGTCCAGAAGAGCCGACCTCTTCCACTGGGCCGCCAAGCCCCTGGCCGGCCACCAACGAGCCCGTTTTCCCAAGCTCTTCACTGTCTTTCTGACACCAGTCTCCTCAAGGACGTCCGGTGAGATCGGAAGGCAGAGAGCCTCTTCAGGCATTTCTGCAGCTTCTCAGGGCGGGCGCTGGAGGCCAGGCGCGCCTGCCTTTCTGCACCGCAGCATCCGCTGGGCTGCCGTCACTGACCCCGGCTCGGCCTCCTCCCTGGATTCGGTTTGGGGTCGCTCTGCCGGTGGCATCTGGGCCCTCGGAACAGCTGGCCACCTGGTCTGGATTTGCCGGTCTATGCTGACCACTGCTGGGTAGGCCTGCTTCTGGTCCCCAGGATGTAGGACCTCAGCTGGAGCCACCTCCGCAGTGTGCAGCGCGGACCGAGTGAAACCCAGATGCAGACCCGGCCTTATATAGCCCGGGCTCCACCCTCCTGCCAGACTGTGAGCCACGCCCTAACCGACTCCTTTGGTTCCTGACCACCACCCAGATGCCCTACTCTGCCTGTACCTATTTCTTTTAATATTTCAATATTTTTATTAGTTGTTGATGGACCTTTATTTTATTCACTTATTTATATGTGGTGCCGAGAATCGAACCCAGTGCCCCACACATGCGAGATTAAATTGCACTCAGTCACGTAACAGGAAGATGAAACGGAAACCAGAACTGAATCTGAATGGTCTAGGTGGGCTGTGAGCGCAGGAACTGACGCCTAGAGAGAAAAGCGGGTGTGTCTAAATTCGGGAAGCTCAGCTCCACGCGGCAACAGTACTTCCTTTGTTTTGGCTCCAAAGAACATCTAGCATCAAATAAATTAAATGAATCTACGGCCATTTGCTGTGATTACCTGACTGCTAGCACTAGGGTCTGAGTTAGAAGAGCCCAAGACACCCCAAGTGTCCTGCGGGCACTTACCCTCAGTTAACAGCCTAGAAGTACTAAATTAGTATTGCTATTAAAACCAACAACGGGTCTTGACTGAAAATGTCACTGTTGGTTGCATCTCATTCATGAGATCAAATCGGATCAGACCCAAGAGTTAAATGTCAGTGTTGATTACATCTCCTTTGATTAGCAAACTTAATTGGATCCTAATTGGATTTCTTAGAATGTACTTGACCTGAACTTTCCCCCAAACTTAGGAAAGCATAGTGGTTACTCTTCTTTTATTTTAAAATTTTATTTATTTATTTTTTAACTCTTGTACAATTATATTGGCATACCTTCTAGGGTGTTGTGTAACTTTCTCACTCAACTTTCCAGTTATCTCAACCCTATTTACTTTGTAGCTTATATTATCCCCTCCAATTTATGTTATTATTTTTTTAAACCCAAATCTTAGAATTTATTAGATTAGCCAGGCACAGTGGTGCATGTTTGTAATCCCAGTGGCTCAGGAGGCGGAGGCAGGAGGATCGCCAGTTCAAAGTCAAGGTCCTAAGCAACTCAGCAAGACCCTGTCTCAAAATAAAAAATTTACTTACTTTGTGGAAAGCTCAGTTTCTAGAAATTAATGGGAGGATTTTGAAAAGTGTATTTGGGATTGTTCCTCTTTCCCTTCCCCCTGGGTGCAGGTTAAGCCCTGGGTCAGGCTGAGTGAGAGGCTTTGGCCTCACCTGCTGTCAGAGGGAAGGGCTAGGTGGGCACCATCCCGCTCTCTGCGTCAGACCCCTCCTGGTCTTTGGCACGGTTCGGTGGCACCTGTTGCTCCTGTCGTCTCCACTGAAGACCCTCCTGCACTGAGCTTCCCAGCCCAGGTGTCTTACCCCACCCCCTTCTCCCAAAGCTGCGCTCCTGCCTGGCTGGGGCACGGGACCTCTCAGCCACATTCTCCAGCTGTGTCCTCACAGAACATTCCAGGAGCCCACTGTCCGCTGTCTCTGCTCTTAGCACAGATTTATGCTGCTGCCTCAGCAGCCTGTCTGAAGGGCTCACATTATCAGCACGGGCTTTACCTGCTGGGCTCTCTGTTAGTTAAAATATCCACTTGGGAACATAATTCTTTGTTTTATGATATGTAATTTTCCTGCTGAATTAATGAATGTCATTAAATCATTGGGAGAGCAAGAATTAAGAAATGAGGGAAAGAAAAAAAACCCTCATTTTCTTCTCAAAGCAGCGCAGCGCATTTACACGTACCAGTGAAACTTCCGCATCTCATGTGAGACCTTTATCTACGAGATGGAATGTCACTTACCCCAAATAACTTGAACAAGAATACTCGTAGCAGACTTATGGTAGTCCAAATAGGGAAATAACACATGTTCAAACAGGAAAATGAATAAGCAAATTGTGGTGTACGTAGAATGAAACACCACTGAGAAGTACAGAAGAATATATTGCTGTATATACATTTTTGAGTGACAAAGATATTAAGATGAGGGAGAGAAACAGACACATGTGAAGTTCTAGAAATAATAATTTTAATCTCCAGTTACAGAAATCAGAAGTCTTAATGTCAAATGGTGATGCTGACTGGTGAGATGGGGATTGACTGGAAAAGAACACCAGAGAAGCTTCTGGAATGAGGGAATGTTCTTCCTCTTCCCTGAAAGGAAGCTTATCTGGGTGTATCTTTTGTCATGACTCATAAACTGAACCTAGAATGGTATGCATTTTGTTATAAATCAACTATGTAGCAATTATAAAGTGATAAAAGTTCCTATAAACAATTGGCAAGGGTCAGATCTTGGACCACGTAATAAGATTAACAGACCACTCACAGACGGGGCTGCTTAGACTCGATCTTCAGGCAATGAAGAGGTACCAGAGGGCCTGAAGCAGAGACCCCTGCAGGAAGCCCACTGTTGGAGGCAGCTCCAGGGCACTATGAGACGCTTACAGAGCTCAGTCAAGTGTGAGGTCCTCACAGAAGGCGCGGTGTGGCCTGCAAGGGGCAGCGTGTGCACGTGGTGTTTGACAAACTGGGCTTAGACTGGATGTTTGAGAAGGAGGCTGGCATGACTCCCTCTTGGTGTTTTGGTGGCTGGTTGAAAAGCCACGCTGGAATTGAGCCAGGAGACCTAGGAGCAGGGCCAGAGCTAAAGCAAGACAAGCAAGACCAAATGACAAGTGGCATTGTGTACACTCAGTAACTGAGATAAAAGCAGACCCTGGGAGGGGCATAGTTGAGCATGAAGATTAGGGGTTAGGTTTTGGAAATATTGATTTTAGTGTGTGAAGGATCAGGTGCAACAGACCTGAAAAATTTGACTTTCAATCTTGAGCGGCATTTAAGTTTAATTCTTCTGTATATTATAAAAGGAGGGAAGCATGAGGGAATCGTAGGCAGCTGGACATCACATTTTGTGTTGGCTGACATTATATATGATGTTTTCCTGAAGAGATTTTTATAGGATTCTTATTATGGTCTAGGACCCAACAGGTAGGAATTACTCAAGCATTTTTTTTTTAATTGTTGTTGCTTATTTGTTTTTGGCAGAGTAAAGGCGAGGGAAATTGCACACAGAGAGCCCACTTGTTTTCAGTGAAGCAGGAATCAAGGTCGTTTGAAGGTGAACCTTCAGAAATGCATCAGGGAGGCAGGAGAAAATGCAAAGGGTTCAAACAGCCAGTGTGGAGAAAGAGTTGACTCAAGGTTATTAAAGAAATTGTGAGTATCACCGAGGGTTCCCTGAGTAATTTGAAATGCAGTATGTTTTTTACAATATTTTGTGCTATGGCACCGTAATTGAATATCTTCTCCACGTGAATTCTTGTAGGTGAAATTCATTTGTACTTGTTAGTTGATTTATTTGCTAAAATTGCAATACAGTTTTATAGTCCTGACTTATACTAAAATGATAAACTCAAATAATGTCTTTCTATCTGAGTATGTTTTACTATCCCTCAAAGTATTGGCATTAAAAATCCCTAAACACTTGATAAAGCAAACAATTTTGTGAACTAAACACTTCACCAATCCCACAAATGTCACTGATCAAAGCCAGCAGCATTAGGGATTTAAGATGAAAGTAAGCAGCACACTGAAGCAAGGAAGATTCTAGAGCCATAAAACCATAATCCTCTCTGAAAATATGGGATTCCATGGCTTTGTCAGAACTGCAACGTCACCAGGAAGTGGATGAGCTATCCAGAGGAAGGTCAGAGGGGAGGGTGGGGGGAGGGGCTTTCCAAAGCAGTAAGGAGAGCTCTGCTTGGCTGTATGTAGGTGCCTGTCACCTAAGGAGGCTTGTGACCCAAGGCAGATGCACTCCACTTTCATCAGACATCTCTGAGCTTGCTATTTTTGATGTGTCTAACTCCCTCACTATGCATGGAGCCAGTTGTTGATGACATTTCCCAGCTACGCCTTGAGCACCTGATGTGTAAACCAAGTAGAGTTGATAGCAAAATGCATTTTTGTGAGAAGTAAATTACAAAGATATAAATAGGTAGGTACATTGTGTGACTGAATAAGAAATAAATATAGAGAAGATAATATCAACAGAGTTACACACCTAGTGAATAGTGAGATAAAACATGGGAAATGTTTTATTTTCACATTTTAAATAAAATATGCACATATAGAATGTGTGAAGAATATTTTAATGGGGATGTAATAAGCAATTGAATGCAATAGTAAAACAGCAGAGATGTCAGTCTCCTGACCTAACTACGAGAATGGCCAAAATACAAAGCAAGACAAAGGCAAATGCTGACAAAGATGCAGAGTCACAGAAAATCTCATTCAATGCAAACCATGTAGACAATGGTGTGGCATTTTCTTATAGAACGTATTCATACCATATGATCCAGTGATCTTGCTTGTTAGTTACCCAAGGAAATTGAAAAAAATATTTTTGTACAAATAACTTTCATTGCAGATATTTAAAGCAGTTTCATTCACAGATTGCCCAAACGAGAGGCAAATGGATAAGTGCCTGTGCTGCATTCACATAACAGAACATGTTCAATGAGCTACCTAAACATTAAGAAGGGGAAATTAAATGCATATTTCTGAGTGAAAGAAACCAATCTGAAAAGGCAACACATGGCATACTTCCAACTATGTGATATTCCAGGAAAGGTAAGACTATGGAGGCTGTAAAATGGTCAGTAGTTGTCAGGATTTGGGGACAAGAAGGATGTATACACAGAGTTCCAGGGAGCTTTGAAAGAGAAAATACCCTGTGTGGCAGATGCATGTTGTGGTGTTGCAAGTTTTTCCAGACCCATAAAAGGTGCAATATCAAGAATGAATACTAATGTCATCTGTGGACTTTGGATGATAACAGTGTGTCAATGTCAGCTCATTACTTGTAGCCAACATACCTTGCTGGTGGGACACTGATAATGGGGCAGACTATGTGTGAGCAGAGATAAGGAGTAAATGAGAAATCCCTGAACTTTCTGTTTAATTTTGCTGTGAATCTAAAACTGCTCTAACATTTTCTATTTTGAAAAGGCAACCAACAGAATGGGAGAAAATATTTACAAGTTTTATATCTGATTAAATTTTAATACCCTCAATGTGTAAAGGACTCCTAAAGCTCAACAATAGCTCAACAAAAGAACTCATTTAAATGGGCAAAGGACTTAGACTTTTCTTCTGAGATGATGTTCATGAGGGCGACAGCACAAGAAAAGATCTGCAACATCATCTTCAAGACACATACAGATCAAAACCACAGTGAGATCCCACTCCACACCCATTGGAGTAGCCACTGTACAGAAATGGAAGATATCCAGCATTCTAATGGCCTTTGAATAATAATACTTCACTAATATCAATTATTTCAGGAATGTTAAGGTGTTGAAACTCCTGTGCAGTGGGAATGTACAATGGACCAGACACTGTGAAAAACAATGTGGTATTTGCTAAAAAGAAAAAATCCAAAATGTAATTACTGCCTGATGTGTGGGCATGTACCTACAATCCTAGCAGCTTGGGAGCCTGGGACAGGAGGATCACAAGGTCAAGGTCAGCCTCAGTAACTTAGCAAGACTGTAAGCAACTTAGTGAAACCCTGTCTCAAAATAAAAAATAAAAACAGGGTTGAGGATGTGTCTTAGTGTGAAGTGCTCCTGAATTAAATCCCTGGTTAGAAAAAGATTATAATTACCAGGAGATTCAGCTTGTGTTCAGGAGGAGATATTCCCGAACCCATATTGACAGTGGCCAAGAGGAGAAAGCAATCCAAACAGTATGTGCCTACTATTCATGTGTTGTTTCCTCTTCTGCTTCTACATTATACTTGCATACTTTATCAATTTCTTGTTTTCTCTTTTCTCATTTGCTAAATTAGACTATACCATATATATATAAATATTATATATATGTACTATATAATATATATTATATTTCTTGGAGGGGAAAATGATCTTCAAAGGAAGGATGAAATTAAATAACAATAATAATATGCAAATGGGGTTATCTTTGGCATATCCTTTTGCTTCAGTAACAACTGTTTATCTACTATCTTTCTTTCTTATTAGGTTAAAATTTCCAGTCATATAGGAATAGCTCCTGGGCATAATAAGCACCAACAAACATCTATTGACTCAACAGGCCCTGCACATATGAACCTCTTGGAATGGCAACCATGCAGATAAACACGTGAGTGTGTGAACACACATGTATGTGCATATGTACACATTTTGGTACAATACTGGAGAACATAAATAGCAAATGATAGGTGACCTACAGCAATGTTGCAATTTTCAAAGAAAAAAAAAAAACTTCTGATAGGCTAATATAGTAATTTTATATAGCAGGCATATGAAGACACACTGAACTGGTATATCAATAAACAGCAAGCAATTTTCATTAGAATAATTGAATATTCTCCTCAACGACCTCTTGTGAGTGTGGCAGAAGCCATTTGTACCCCTACACCTGAGGCCTGCCTCTGCTGTGAATAAGCACTTGGATGCAAAGTGAGTCACTTGGCCAAAGTGCCACATAGTGAGCTGTCCTTGCAGTTTCTTAAATGTCAGCCGTGAGGCCTCCCCATAATCACAACTCCTCCTTCACTGATGGGAATTTCCACTGATCAGGCCTGCAAGCGTTTATGGATCAGTGTCATTTCCATGAGAATATGTACTTTAATTTGAGAATAGAGATGCCATCACTGACTCCAACTGTTTATTAGAATTTGCAACCTACTCTCTTTACATTAAATAACAAAAAGAGTGATGTATTCTGACCAGTGAATTTCATTAACAGTACACTGCAGTCCACAGGAAGAGCAGCTGCTCCTGGTTTCATATGCTACAGATACATTCTTGCAAAACCATTAAAAGATGCTGAACTTCGGTACATTTTATGCAGGCCGTAGGCAGGTCTGTGGCAGAGCCTCCCAAGCTAAATTGAATGCACAGAATTGGTAGCATTATTATTAAAGGTCATCTCCACAGAGCCTCCTGAATTTCTTTACTAATCCATTTATTAAACGTACAAGCTGGAACAAATTGTTTAAATTTGCGTATATATACCACAGATTTCCCTACATCCTTCTTCTTGCTCATTTATTATCCCACTTGAGAGATTAAGTCCAGGAAAAGCCCAGTTTCCTCTGTGCTTCCTGCTGGCTGCAGGTCTGGAGCCCTGCACAATGTCTGGCAGGCTGGTCAGAGGCTCTGTTAGAGACTTGGGTTGTTTCTTCCATTAGACTGTTTCCCCAGACTTCTCAGCACACTCCAGTTCCTGACCGGGTCCATTCTTCTTGAGCAGACAAGCAATGGTAGCTAGCCAGGACATCTTTCACTTCTGCAAGGCTTCCTAACCCATCACCGCTGGATGAATGGTTAGTGAGTTTCTAGCCTGATGTGAAGCTGCAAGTAACCACCTTAACTTGTATATCATTGGAGGGAAGAGAGGCCGTGCTGCACCTTGCATAGCAAGTCTCCTACGCATTTCACGTAAGTCCACCACCTTCTTTCCCATGGAAGGTAGCTTAATGTGCTAGTGGTACCTAGAGCATTCAGTTATATTTCAAATAAACAAGGCAGATCGACTTCTCTCTTCCCTTGGTGGATTTCCTTTATATTACTATCAGGCAAAGGCTGTGATTAATCTGGAGTATGTGAGACTGGGTCTGGGATCTCCAGGACTTGCTTTGATCCTGGATGAGTCAGTATGAGATGAGGAAACTGAGAGAGGACCATAGATTTATTTGAAACAGAAAATAGAGGCCTATGCATATAATATCAGAACAGAAGATTTAATTTTTAGAAGAGTAAAGGATATTAGTGTTATTGCTTTGTAATGGAAAATTCCAGTGCCTCTCTTTATTGTTACCTACATGGTATATCTAGAGTGAAGTAGCAGAGCATCCTCCAGGGTGGCTCAGAGACCCCAAAATATCCGTGTATCAAGATGGATGTGTCTTCTTCAAGGATAGCCTGGTACACCTCAGTCCTCTCCTTCACATTCATTCAACAGTCCAGTCCAGATGCCCCGGGAGGACTGATGCCAAGTGTGGATGGAGGTTCAAGTTTAAAGGAGGGTTTGGGGTCTAGGTACCAAATAGGGATATAGTAGGCTGCTTCGGCTTGCAAAACATCAGAGAAGAGTCCTGCACAAATGTGCCTGTCTTAGAGCTTGGTCCCGTGGTGCTTTAACAAATTAACATACAAATGTTGGAGACTTTGAACTTCCAAAGTAGAATGCATCACTACCTGGCTAACTCCTATGGAAGAGAAAAGTCAGGTTGCTTTGCTTCACTTTCACTTTTACGTGCAAGGAAAAAAAAATGTACACTTATGTCTCTGTGACTGTAGAGGTCAAAATACTAAAGAACACCCTCCTGGAAGTTAAAAGCATGGGTTCTTACTCAAAGCATGATATTTAACAGGCAGCAATAGTTCAGTTCCTTGATTTTTTCTGGTGGTTTAATGAGGATATTGAACTTAGTTGGCTCCAAGCATTTCTTTCATCTTTAAAACTCTATGCTTGATTTTACCAATCTTGGATTTGCAGAGGAAGATGCATCTCGAGAGGGTTACATATCATCCAACAGACACATATTTAATTTGGATGTTGCGTATCTTCTTTTCAACATAAGGTGCAAGATACTGAGGTGTCCAGGAAGAACAACAATACTTATTTTTCTTTCCTCATTTTAATTGTGCAAAATCCGTCAAGGCCCCTATCTTTCAGCCTCATGGCGACCCAGCCACACACACTCCCTCACACAGATGTCACCCAGGGGTCAACAGCATCATTCCCTCCTGTAAACTTTCTTCTCAGGTTAGTGTTTAGAATGAGCTCCAGTTCTTGGCTCTGTGTGAACACATATTCCACCACGGCTGCAGAACCCCAAGGGGCAAACGAGATGCAAATCTCAGGATCATTCTGGATTCTTTGTTTTCTATGTAAGAGGGTATCTTTTCTCTAGAAAACACTCTTCCTGGGTGATGGCACCTTCCTACCAGAATCCAGGTACTCCCCAACCTTTGGTGGTGGTGTTGTGAAGAGATGGAGAACTTGGAGATGCCATGTGCAAGATGGCTGGGCACAGAGCACTGGTATGTCGCAGCTCGTGGCAGATGAGAGCAAGCAGACCCGAAAGAAGGAAATCAACCCTGTCTGTGCCCGTGAGAAAAATGGGGTGCTGCAAACGTAGGTCAGGAAGAGTGTCAACACAAGGGTGACATTTGAGTAACAATAGACAGAAGAAAAGAATTTTCTGCAATTCATGCCAGTAACTTGAGGTCTGTGAGAAAGATCAATCCTAGGCCCTAGAGCGTCACGAAAGTTATGAAAGGGACTGTGCTGTAAAAGACCTCCACTCAGAGACGTCCCTTGGCTCTGTCTGGCAGATGGACTTACCAGTTGCTTTGTTAAGAGAAGATAGATACTTCAGTTAGAGTAACACTAAATCCTCTTCATAGATTTATCCATGTGTAATTTTGATTTCATCTTAATAAACTGCATGTGATTATTACTCTGCAAGAATCATTGTGTATTAATAGACTCCTTTATATAATTTGAAAAAGATCACTAGAAAGTAGGTACCAGATATGGTGGGTCCCCAGTACAACTTCTGTCCGTGTTTGGCTCCAGAATGGATACATTAATGTCTCCATAAAATACAGTCTATCTTTATCCCATCCCGTGTTACATGTAGTCCACATTTATAGATCACTAAATGAACTTTAATGTTTGAAACCAAGGAAATTTGTTTAAAGTGCAGCATGACTCAAAGTGCATCTTCTCAAGTTTTTGTTAAGGATGCAAGTTTTTATTTAACCTGACTTCAGAATTGCTGAGAGACAAACCAGATTGAGAATAACTATCATGTGTTTCTCATTATATCTGTGGAAGAAAACGTCCCAAGTTTGTAAACCATACATGCTTCTTCTACTAAAGGCTTTTATGGTCTAGACACTATTATTGTATGTCTCTACTTGTTGTATGTGGTGCTAGCCAGAGCAAACGGGAGAATATTTAATACTTCTCTGCTATCTCTGAGAAAGCAACACAAGCAAAAGCTTACATTGCAAATTATTGGCATTGTGTGACAGAGACACTGTAAGTCAGACACTCTCCAGAGTGTTTTCTCCTTTGCTATCAATAACCCTGTCAGGTAAGTTTTGATCCCAAACTGTTGGAGATGATGAATAGAAATAACACCCACACATTGACTTGTTTTGGGGAGCAGATGAGAACCTTGAGTCACACTGGTCACCACGTTTAGAAAATGCTTTGTCAGCAAAGCAACTTGAGAAGGCCCCTGGGAGGAAAAGGGATTGCTGAGCTTTCCATGTAGACCATAACGAACTTGAATGAACCATTTAATGTAGAAGTCACAATACTTTTCTTTGGGGGGGCAGGTACTGGGGATTGAACTCAGGGGCATTCCACCACTGAGCCACATCTGTAGTCCTAGTTTCTATTTTATTTAGAGACAGAGTCTCACTGAGTTGCTTAGCACTTCATTTTGTTGAGGCTGGTTTTGAACTCAAGATCCTCCTACCTCAGTCTCCCTAGCTGTTGAGATTACAACTGTACACCACCACACCTGGCTTAAAAATCCCAATACTTTTTAAAGACTTGCCTGACTTAAAGTACAGAATTTAGAGCTGATTGTTGAGTTGTAAATGAGCTATTGGTCAAATCAATTATTGATTTCTTATAAATATATTGCTGCAACTGATGCTGTTTTTCAAAATTACAGTTCTGAAAGAGGATTTATAAAGGAAAGTGAGGCGCTTTTGTATTCTTACGTAATGATGGGGAAAATAGTAGCTATGGATAAACTACAAAAGTCATTAGACTTCCTAATTAAGCAACTGAAATTTCATTATCAACAATACCCATTTGGGAGTGACCTCAGACTCTCTTCTCATTATTAATTTGGGTGCCTGCTGGGGCAAATGCTGGGGTCAGGTACAGCATAAAAGGGAATGGTGTTCGCCAACCTGCTATAGACTGAAGGAGCGAGTGGGCACATTCGGGTGCATGGAAGGAGCGGTCATGAATGACAGCCCTTGGCACGTCTCTAAAATATGGAAATGCTTAATTAGATGCTGGATGTTAAAATCATTGCTAAGTTTGTATGTTGGGTTCTAAGTCATTGGAGAAAAGACCCATGACAATGATAAAATGTTGCCAGAACTCTGGCAAAAATGCTCAAATCCAATTTCTTGAGAAAAAGAGATGTCTTTGACAGTTCTAAAATCGTTCCTTTGTCAGCTAATTGTGGGAGCCATGTTTCACGGTTGCTGTTAGTTCAGGGATGCAGAGCCCTGTGGACAAGTGTACGGCAAGGCCATAGGCCCAAGAGAGGAGGAGCATAGCTTCCTTTCTAGGTGGTACTTGCAGACATGGTGAGGGCAGGTCACTGGTGCCCTGTGGCTTGGTAACGGCTGAGCTGGAACACCAAGAGAGAAGGCAGGGGTGTTAGAAGAGGCCATGCTGGGGTTAGCACAGGGAAGAGGTAGACACAGGAGAGAGCCTTGTTCATTTTTCCAGTAAAATCTCCTATCTCTAACCCGTAATTGTGCGTAAACGTTTCCAAAGAAATAAGGGAAAGTGTTAAGATAAAGAGTAATTGGCAAATACACAAGCGACAGGACGTAGGGGCCCAGGAAAGCTCGCTGAGCTGGCAGGGAGCTCTTTGCTAGCAGCAGTGCTCCTCAGACTGTGCTTGTGCTCAAGTGAGTGTGAGCCTGCACACCTGGAGCTCAGGAAGCCACACAGTCCTGCAGGAGACTGACCTACACCTCACCGCAGCAACGACCACAGTGTCTACAAGGGGAAGATTCTGCTAAAAAGAACTATTGATCATGAATGTCCAACTTTAACATCTGGGGAACAACAAAAATTCCCTCATGAAATGCTTTTGGAAAGACTTGAAGATAGTACCATGCACTTTCTTAGCTGTCCTAGTCTCCCGGCTGGAGCAGTTACGGTATTCTCTTGAACTCAAGTTTGACCCTCCTGTAGCTCCCCACCTCATTTCCAGATCCCCTGTCCAATACCTGTCCACATTATACCTGCTTATTTGATAATGCTTCCGTCCATTCATTCACTCAATTAAAAAAGTCTAAATTCTCACTATCATGTACCATGCTGCAAAGGAGAGACAGGCCAGAGGAGTGGTGACCTCTGCCCTTGGGCAACTCAGCCTCTAAGAGCAAGTGGGCAGAGGCAGCTGTCTGAGGAGGCCGTGTGCTACAGAGAGCTGGTGGGCATCACTTTGTAACAGGTTCTTTTTTTGTTACCCAGAATCCACTTCCCGTCCTGCTTGTAGACAGGACTGCAAATTTCCTTTGGTGACCAACCTCCCATCGTTCTGGCCTCTCTTTGTCATTGCCTCAAAACACCCAAGGCCTCTCCTTGTCATTGTCACTGCAGTTGGTTCTAAAATGGCCTTGGTCAGGTAGGGACAGGTGGAGATGCAAAGAGCACACCCCATGCATGGAGAGCCCGGGCCTGCAAAAGTCATTTACACTCCTGGAATAAACCAACTCCCCAGGAGGAACTGAGTCATGGCTGGATTCTGAGAGTATCTGAGTCCTGGTCAAGCTGGGCTTGAGAACATGCCACCTTTCCTTTTGTGGGAGCTGATATATGGCCTTCAGGTTTTAAATAAATGTCAATTATCATTTTCGAACCATGCAAATGAATGGATCCCAGAACGCACCTGGAGGTCTTTCACTGCCTTGCTGCCGTTCAGCATGTCCTGAGATGTGCTGCTTACAGTGCAAGGACCAGCTGGCTATCTGGTGAAAAAGGGTGGAACAACGTGATCATTTTCTGCACCCAAACACATTGCTTTGCCAACTCATTTGGGGATAGCTATACATTTTTTAAAATGCCACCCAAAGTCTTTAACAGCTTTAAGAACACACACAGCAACTTTTCAAGACATGTTTGCCCTAAGTGCTTTTCAGGTTATGTTCAGACATTACAAGATTGATCCAGATGCTTGTTTTGATTTGAATAAAGAAGTACTTGGCCTCAGAGAGCTGTATTTGGTCCTATTTTTTCTCTGTTTCATAGAAAAATAATCCCTGCCATTATTTTGTCAATGTAGGCCTAGGCACAGAGAGTCAACAAACCAGGGAAAAGTGGATCATTATTTAATGTTTTTATTATTTTTAAGGAAAAATGCATTATGTGTATCTGACTACCTCTTATGTGGCCCCCCATTTATTGTATTAATCGGTTTTCAATTGCTACAACAAATACCTGAGAAAATGGACTTACAAAGAGAAAAGGTTAATCTTTATTTAGTTTTGGATCTGTTTCCATCACAGCCCGGGATTGTTGGGCTGGTGGTGAGGCAGCACATCATGGGAGCGTGTAGCACAACAAAACTGTTCACCTTTGGCCAGGAAGCCAAGGAAGGGAAGAGGAAGAGGCTGGTGCGCCTCGTCAAGGGCATACCCCAATCTTCCAAAGACCTCACACTGGACCCACCCCCAAGGTCTTTCACCCCATAGTGCCGCCTGGGGAGCAAGCTTCCAACCCATGAGCCTTTGGAGGACTTTCGAGACCTGAAGCTACTCGTCATCAGACAACTGGCATCATATTCATTTCCTATTTAAAATCATTCAGTGACCGACGGCAGGACATGACTCAATATTTACTGAGATTTGAACAGGAGCAAATTAACTTTGGTAACTCACCAACTCTATTCCGTACCTGAGTGGAAACATGGGTGTGCGGGAAGACTGCTGGCTCAGCTCCCGGCCGCCTGCCATCCTGCTCAGAGCCCTCACACAGCCGGTTCCACACCTGTGTGCCTCTTGAGTGTGAGTCCCACTCTAATGTGCGAAAGGAACCCAAGGATTGGCCATCACTCATCCTCTTCCCACGTGCCAAAGAAATGCCATTCTTTCTTCAATTTACAGAGTATCTTTGCTTTAAATATCATGTAAAACACAAAGTAGGACAAATATCACTAAATTATTTCAGTGTAGATTAAAATTTTAATGGTTCCCTATTATCAATAATTTGATTAATTATGCAGGAAGACCAAGATAAATTAGCCACATGAAGCTCATCAGAAGAGGCTGAAATTCCGCTCAGGACTGATTCACTAATTCATCAAGAAATAGGTTGTGTTGACAGTGCTCATATTTCATGGTGTATCCCCTTCCATTATCATAATTCTCTTGTCCACAAGTTTGATGAATAATCAGAGCCACTTTTTATTTAATGTATAATATAACAATGTTGTACACCTTGATTAAATTGCTGACAAACCTCATTTAAGGGAAGTGGCAGGTTTATTTGCAGTATCAACAAGTGCCACTTTCTTACCTCCATTGCATATTATCCTAGACCAAGGAAACAGTTCTGTCTTGTCACATATTCACTGATTTTTTTTTTTTTTACTTCAGCTGCGACTAATCATTTGTTATTCTTGCTAACTGATGGACTTGACTTCATTATGTCTGTCACGCTACAAAAATGATGATGACAATCATACTAGCTTACATAAACTACTTAAGTTATTGACTCTTCTAGGTCTGCATTTTCTCCACTTTGAAATTAGCTATGCAAAGAAAGTACTAAAGATGTTAAATATCCTGTTTTTCTTTTTAAAATTTATTTATTTATTTATTTTTATTTTTACAGACTGCATGTTGATTCATTGTACACAAATGGGGTACATCTTTTCATTTCTCTGGTTGTGCACGATGTAGATTCACACCATTTGTGTAATCACACATGCACATAGGGTAATGGTATCTGTCTCATTCCACCATCTTTCATACCCCGCCCCCTCCAAAGGCCAAATGTTTCCCCTCATAAGTGGATGATGATACCCTGTTTTTCAGTAGTGTTGGCTTTCATACTCTTCAGGAGCTGCTCCTGGAATGAATCATTAGGAATGAAATCTGAACAAAAGGGAAAAGGCAGGAAGGCAGAAAGACATGAAATCACATGGGAAGAAAGGATAGAAGGAAGAAAGGGCAAAAAAGAGGAAAAAGGAAAAAAGCTATTTTTTTTTTCTCCAACCAACTTTGACTTCATAGCTTATTATTGCAAAAGAATGGCTGTATTTTTCCTAGTGAATTCCTAAGACCTTGATCTTGGCAGCTCAAAAGTTCCAGAAAGTAGAGTGCAGGGAATCAGCACTAGACTGAACATCGTGTATTAGGCATTGAGAAGGGCACTGTGGCCTTCTGGTCTACCAGTGCAGAGAAGAACTTGGACTCCTGGGGAAGCAATGTCAAGTGCTACCGAGAGAGATGGTATCAGTGCTCAGGCTGGGAAAAGTCCCAGCTGCTCTGTTGCCTTGCCCAAAATACCGACTCCTGCACCAGAGAGCAAATGTTTAGTTCTATGGAAAATGTTTTAGGGACTCGCTCAGCTGTGTTGTGAACATGCTGTTTGATGGTTCTTTGAGCGTCTACTGGTGATTGAGTTGCCCACAGATTTAAAAGTACTGAGAAGTGAATAATCACCACATGTGGAATCATGATAAAGCTACAATTTCTAGTCATATTTTGAAGGCTTCTGAAGTCTCCCCTGTCTATTCTTTAAGAACAGTATGGCAACCCCAGGATGTCTGGTCAAAAATGTTGGAAAGCAACATTCTTTCGAGCAAGACAGAAGAGGCTACATGGAATAGGAGACCTGACTGCTGCTGACTCTCATTCAGAGGTCATAAATTGAATGATTCTGTTGGAGCAAATGGAAAAGGGAGAGGAGAGGGTGGCTGTCAGTCTCATCTCGCTCAGTCTGACCATGAAGTCCCCTCCTCTTCTGCCACAGCACTGCTGGAGGTATTGGGAAATCCAGCAGAAGATGTATGGTCACATGCTGGTACACTTTTCCCTGTGTTTACAACCCTTGTGGGTTTTCTGTTTTCTAAGTAGCAACTTACTTGAGTAGGTTATAGTTAATAAGTGGGAGGTACAGAGCCAGACTTTCGTTAGACTCCAGTCAATTAGCCAAGTGCAATCAAGTGCAAAACAAGAACCACCGGCTCAGTATAGATGAGAATGCTCCCAAAGTTTTAGGACTTGCCTGCTTTGATTTAAGGTATGTGCTACTTAAATGACATCTGTTGATGTCACTTCTCTTTTAATTTTCCATAATTTTATGACCTGTTCTGGCATTGTGAATAATTTTATTTGTATTGTGGATGTGTGAAAATTTAACCTTTTTATCATCAACTTAAATTAATTAAATAAATGCTACAAAATTGTTTAGATATTAGGTACACTATTTAAATTTTATTCAGAGTACTTTCCTGGATATTTCTGTATTCACAGTTTAACAGAATTTTAAACATTATTTTTATACTTTTAATGATTCTGGGGGGACTTTTGCACACACATATTTGTGTGTAAATATGTGTATTTGCACATTTTTCCCCATTTTTGCTCTCTTTGCTGCTTTAGTGTGAACCAACTGAATTGACTCTTGTCTAGCTCTGTGACTTTGGTGCATCAAAGCTGCTTCAGGGAAACATATGCTACAACAGGTTTCTATCTTGACCTCATTTCCATAACAGCCTGATGTCACAGGTCCATGATCCAAGCAGTCTGCTTTGTTTTTGTTCAATTCTCACAGCAGATGAACATTCATAATGTGAAAAAAATGTCTTGTTTCTCGTCTTCCCAGGGAGATCCTCACTGTGTGTGCCTGATGTGGCTGGTTGAGAGCAACATCCTCCTTTCTTAAGGCATGCAAGACGTTTGACTTTCTGCTTCTGGGCCTCTTCTTTCACACCTCTGCAGTGGTGGCTTCTCAAACTGTGGGTATGTAAATTGCAGATCTGTGTTCCCCTTCCAATGTGTCACCATTAAAGGGCCAGAGAAGGGGGGGGGGGCGGGGAGGAAAGATAATAGAATGAGACAAACATCATTACCCTATGTACATGTGTGATTACACAAATGGTGTGACTCTACTTTGTGTACAACCAAGAAATGAAAGTTGCACCCCCCCAAGAAAAGATAATGCTGTCTTAAGTTATTTTAGTTTGTGTCAGGTTCCTTTACATTTTTTCTACTACTACTGTATACAAGTAGATTATGATTATAGTTAAAAAGTGGGAGAGAGTCAAATTTAAATCCCCAACCAATCAACAAAATACAATCAAATGTAGAAAAAGAGTTAAATGCAGTGAACTCTGTAGGACAAGAAGGTTCCCAAGGCCTAGGGGCCTTGTCCAAATTTGACTTAAGGTATGTACTTCTTATATATATATATTTATGTACACAGGTATACCTGCATATATACTGCATATATACAAGTATACTTTATACAGGTGGGCTATATATGTATAAAGTATACTTGTACATGCATCTGTATATATGTATATGAAATCATTGAAAACACTTAAATAATCAAGATGTTTATCAAACATCTGTGCTAATCCCAACTGATCTTTCATGTTGGAAAGGTCTGTTACGATCCTGTTGAATTATAGCCTTCCATCATTTGCAACTATACATATGTATTTTAAGGTAAACACACAAGCTCAAACCCATCAGTTTATACCTGTATCTAATCTGTAGTACGTTTAAATTTTATGAAGGTATTTATTACTATTATTTTAGTAGTACATCTATTGTATGTATTAATGGGATTCAGTGTGATTATTTCCATACATGCATATAGTGTGCATTGGATGAGAGTACTGAGATATGATCAATGGTGATTACTCTTAAATATAAATGATATTGTTCCTTGCTCCTTTTCACCTGAAATACAACATGTTGTGCAAGTTTTTCATATTTCTGAGTACAGAATCTCATTTATTTTAGCTATATTTATCACCTCTTTGTAGAAATTTGGGTAATTCACATATTTTTCCCAAAAATATCATGCAATGCATATCACTATAAACATTTTCTATATCTGTGCACATTTTTTTCCCCAAATAACTACACAATTTTGGAATTTGGGGAATCTTTGGATGATATATGAACAACATTTTGTTGTGGGAACCTAAATTTTAACAGCATAGAAAAAACGCCCTACTTCAAGAACTGTAACTTTAAAAAATGCTATCAGCATTTATCACATCTTGTCAAAATGAATTCATATTGTCAAACTTCTTAATTTTTTCAATCTGGTGGTTGAGAAAAAGCGTGTCAGGTTTTTTGTTTGCATTTTACTGGTTGTTCCTAGGCCTCACGGCTATGTGTTGGGATGTCAATTATTCATGTTCTTTTATTGCTTTGCTTTTGCACAAAGATATATAGGGTTTTAAAGTATTCTGCATATGAATACTTTGATATTTATGTGTGAATAGTTTCAATCTATTTGACTTTTAACTTTACATTTTTTTCTTGTAGAGCAATTTTAAATAGGAAACGGTAAATTGTATTAATCTTTTCGAGTTTTTAGATTTTGTTTTGTTTTAGAAACTTTAGTTGCAACTTGTAAACATGTCTACATTTGCTTCCTATATTTCCATATTTTGATGTGTGATCTTTCAAAACCAAGTTTTTTAATGCAGTGCTAAGTGACTCTAACTTTACATATTTACATATGAATAGACAGTTGTACAGATACCATGGTTTTAATATCCCTCAGTGATTTTAATGCAAACTTTTTCAGGTTTGTCTGAGGTTTGGTTCTACAAATCACAACTTCCTTCTCATCTTGCTCCACTCTCCTGGATGTCAAAGAGCTTCTCTGTTCACTTACCATATTCTTTTGCAGCTAGGGGTGGTCATGGGATTCAGTTCTTGTCAAGGAGATATACAGAAGTTGCTGAATGGGGTTTCCTCAGAAGGTTTATCATGAGTCTAATTAGCACAATCTCTTTGGCTTTTACTCTGCCATGTTCTTCTTACTTAGAACATGAATACATGGTTCATGGAGCAAATTTCTTGGATGCACATGATCCAAATCCACAAGGAAGGCCCATGGACACAGTGAAGGGATCTGTGTCTAACAGCATCACTGAACCCCTCCTCCCAGGTTGAATGTAGCCATGGTCTGCTTAAGCTTGCGTTATAGGGGTCTTCTCTTTAGGGTGGTCCTACATAGTTCAAACTACCAGAAATGCAAACCAAATTCCAATATCGTGGTGACTCTTTTTTTTTTTTTTTTTTTGGTATTCTTTTATATTGCTGCCTATTTCTATATCAACACCACAATAATTAAGTTAATGTTAATTCTTTTTAAATTTAAGTGCATGTTTTTTATCAGTCTGGAAAAAATTGTGTATTTTGTCCTTTACTCAAATTTTCATAAACTTTTATTCTTTTGTCCAATTTTGAAGTCCATTATATCATCATCTTCTCCAAGTAATCATATTTAGGTATGATCCACTTTGAGTGGTACTTATATATGTTTTATTTGTTTAGCTTTTGCATCATTTTTTCTAAGTTATTAATGTAAAAAATGATATTATGTTATGGATTCAGAGATAAATTCAAATTGATCTTGAGTAGTTTTCACTTAATTATGTTTTACATGCAATTGATAAAATTCCATGCGGAAGTTTATATGCTCATGAGTGATGTTGAATTTAGATTTCTTTCTTTTGCTATCAATTTCTGGCACAGAAAGTTACAGAAAGTGATTTGGGTATTTTTCCATTGTTTACTCTGCAACACTTTGTAAGAGATGTGAATTATTGGTTCTTTGAACACTTGGCAAATCTTGTTCATAAACTATTTAGATGCTACGTATAAGCTCATTTCTTCAACTAAGAAGGGGAGAATTTTTATTTGGAATTCATACTTCTAAAATCTTATCTAATAATGTCTTCAGCATTGGTAAGTTGTTGACTTTATCATTTATCCTTTGCTTGTAAGAAAATAAAATGTAAATTATATAAATTAACAACATTTTTTTAAAAAGTAGCTATTTTTAGTTTAGATTTAATTAACAAAGGACATTCTTTGTCATAAATTAACATTTCTTTAAAGAAATTAATCTTTGAATTTGTCATTGTAACTAGGATGTTATAAAGTACAAATTTTAAACCTTTATTTGAGACTTTAACAACTTATATTTAAAGAAAGGGAGTAAAATGCAAGTATTGTTGAAGACATCAAGAAAATACCTTGACAAAGCAAGAAGAATAATAGTCTCTTATAGTAGAGAGTGTCACCTAATACCTCACTACACTGTCTTATAATAAATGTGTCTTTGAAGCAACCACATACAAAGAACCTAATATTTCCTAAGTAGGAGCCCATCTGTCTTCAGAGAAATACTGACCAAAGAGTTTATTTTATATTCAAATAAAAGAGGCATTCAAGCTTCCTGTGTTCAACATGTTATAAACTTAACAATATTATTAGCACAAGTCCTCACAGTTTGTAACCCTAGAGATTCCTCATTTTGATTATGTAAGATCGTATTTCATGTTAATATTATGGCATGATCCTTATTTGGCATTATAAACCATAGATCTGGACAGTCAGAATCAACAATGACCATTCACTTATGCATCAGAGAGGGTTCTTCTTTCAAATTAAAAGTGGCAACCTATGTGTATATGTGCAAATAAGTACACGTTCACACATACATTCGCACTCTCGACATCCCCCAGGACTGCACACCCGACACACTCCCATGCACAGTGTGTACATGGACAGTAACTCAAACTTGATATAACCTTGAACTAGATAAATTCCCCTTTCTCAAGTCTAGCATTCTGTTTCCATGCCTCATAAATCATTTACTTAATTAAGTCAAAAATGCAATCAATAATATTTCATGAATGTTTCTATAAAAACTACTGAAATTCATTCTCATAAAATAAAATGGGATTATGTGTATTTAAAGTATCCATATGTAGTACAGTGGTTATGTAAATTTAAATTTAAATTTAAAATGCACTATTACACATGTTAAAGTACATACATAGCACACAGTCATATCACACGGGACATGTGACCTATGAATAATAGGGGCAACTATGCCATAAACCTCTCCCGCAGTTCTCTTGTTCAAAGTCCTTTAAAATTCCTGCCATGAAGGCAGTGGTGATCCTCTTCTTAAGTTCATGAATTGGCAGTACCTTTCATGCTGAAAACTAGTTAGATATAAAGTTAAATAGTTTTCTTCTATTCAGTCTATGGTCAAGGTTTTTGCTCCTTTATTTTGTTTTCTTTCTGAACTGCAGAAGTGACTACTTAATGCCTGACTGCAGAACATTAAAGATTCAGTCACTCTTCATATTTTGAAGGAAGTCTATTTTATTTTGATATATGACCACCTGTAACTTATCTATGAATAATTTGAAACTAAGGAAAGCAAAGAAGTTCCAAATGTGTTGTATAATATTGCTTCAAGGCAGCCGCTTCCAACCCCAGGGCAAATCTCAAGCCCAGGACGTCTTTCTGACATTGGGCCACATTTTATGTTCCGTAAGTTGGCCTTTATGAGCTCACAACATTTATGTGAGATGAATGTTCTTCTTAGACTTACTTTAAAATGGAGTAGTATGAGGCTTAAGCCATGTTCTGGTTATTAAAGAGTAGACCTGAGTTTTTAATATTAGTGCCTTCTTATTCTAGAATTTGACTTTCCTACTCCTAAATCAGCAGAGATTCTCGGGAAGATTCATTAACCCCTTCATGTCACTGAAGTGGAGCAGAATTAAGATAAGTTCAAGGATAAGGAAAGTTCTCTGGACTTTTCTTCAGAGTTGTCTACATAGAACATTTGGTCACATAGGACTCTTTGGAAGATACATTTAAAATTAAAATGTTATTTAAATGAATTTCAAAGCTTGGTCCCAAGCATCATGAGAGAGAGGTAAGTGTGTGAATCTCCTCTATTGCCCATGTGAGCTTCTCCTCGGCTCCACTGTGAGCCCAGGAGGAGGATTCGTGCACAGTCAGGCGAAACGTCATGACAAGAATAACGGCATTTCTCATATCAGTTAAAGGAAAGATAGACTCCCTCCCTCCTGGGTACCAGGAAGGCCACAGTGGAATTTCTTTTCCATTTTGCTAATTTGACTGTTTCCAAGTTACTTGATTCCTAAAATAAGATTGAACATTTCTTTTTCTGCAAATTTTCTTTTCAAATTCCTGTAACCTTCTTTTTAGTGGTTTTGGTTAAAGCTGTAAACACCATACCGTTCTTGTTTGCCAGGTGATCTGCTTTGTTTTTGCCTGTTTCGTTCTCGGGCAATAATGCCAAGAGGCGTCAGGAGAGCAGGTGTTTGTCAGGAGTGATACCTGCCACGGTGGGAGGGGCCTGCTGGGCAGAGGAGCCTGGGACTGGGGCACCCGGAGCTCCTGAGAGGAAGCTGGAGCGGGCAGGCCTGGGCAGGACGGACTCAGACCCCCACACGGAGCTGAGAAGTCTCTGCCAAACGCACCAGTGCCCTGGACGCAGACTGACTTTTGGAGATGTTGCTCACAGGGTCCAAACGACCAAGACCCAACGGGCCTGCCATGGTCAGTCCACAGAGGAGCCTCTGTCTGCTCGTGGAGGAGGCCGACTGAAACTGTTGTGGGAGGGCGACAGCTCTCTGCCCGTTGCAGGGGACGTGAAGTCTTTCCTTGGCTTTCATTGTGTATGTTTAGGTGTACGTTGTGCTGTTCTGATATTCTTTTTTTGAGCCTGGGGTTTGAAGCCAGGAGCCTTACTCTCTGCCACTTTCCCAGTCCTTTTTTTATTTTTGTATTTTTTATTTGGAGACTGGGCCTTAGTAAGTTGCTGAGGCTGGCTTTGAACTTGTGATCCTCCTGACTCAGTCTCCAGAGCCACTGGGATTATGGTCATGTGCCACTGAGTCCGGCCTGTTCTGATGTTCTTATTCACAGTACAGTGATTACCACAGTCAGGCAAATTAACATGCTCTTTATCTTGCAAGGTTGCCCTTTTGTGTGTGTAGTAAGAGCACCTGAACTTGACTCTCTTGGCAGTTTTCCAGTACACAGTCCAAGTCATTTCTTGAAGGGTGAACTCAGTAGTTACTTCATGCTGTCAGAACAGGACTGTGGATAATAGTAGGATAAAGGGAGGCACAGTCCTTGCCTGTGGGAGAACATGTATAGTAGAAGGAGACAGTGATCAGGAGTAGGAACACCATCAAGGTACTTTTGGAAGAGCCATGTACCAGAGAGGACATGAAGCATGTTGCTTTTGACTCAGAGACTGGAGAGAAGTGCCTTAGACAGCGTGGGAAGGGCTCTCTGGTTGTGTAAGGAGTCCAGGGCAGCATTCAAACAGAAAATTACCTTCTGCCATCTGGCACTTGCAATTGCTGGAGCTTACATCTGATGGTGGAAAGAAGTAAACCACTGTCCCAGGGAGAAGAGCAGGCTTAGCTGAGGCAGTATCCTGTGACTGGACCCCAGAGAGGCATTCCCTGGGCAGACAAGACTCCCAGACCCTGGGGGTGGTGCGCCACAGTCTCTGCAGCAGTAGACCAAGAATGGGGATTTAGAGCTGGTGCTCTATACCAAGGCTGAGCAGGGCTGGGGAGAGAAAGTTCCAGCAGGACTCCTGGCTTTAGGTTGGAAGGAATGGGTGATGATGTATTTCTCAGTCTTATTGTTCTTTTTTCAAAAATATTTTTTAGTTGTAGATGAACACTACATCTACCTACCCTTCTTTCTTTCTCTTTCTCTCTCTTTCTTTCCATGTGGTGCTGAGGATCGAACCCAGTGACTCACACATGCCAGGCAAGTGCTCTACCCCTGAGATACAGCCCCAGTCCAAGTCTTATTGTTCTTATGATCACTCTTTGTAAGCATTTTTCTACCTTATTCGTATAATTTGTGCTTTTCTAATTTCTGTTTTCTTTGCCACTTTTAGTTTTCCCACCTTAAAAAGTAGAAATGATCAAATGTATATATCTTTCAAGAATTCTTGCACTGATTTATGTTTAGTAACTCATCACCCATCTACAGACTATATTCGCCTTTGTTTTCCAAAGTTATTCTTTACGTTTAGCTTCTTACTTTAGCAGAAATGCTTTCTGCTGTGTGATGTGAATATGTATAAGCATCGCATCCTTAATCTTAAAATCAGGCTCATTCCCTGAGAGTGAAATGATGGACTTCAGGGTGCTGAGAAAGATGTCAAAGTCAGATTCCTCAGGCCCTCTCCATCTGCATCTCATGTATCATGACCAAAGGAAAGAGGGGAAGCAGGAAGAAGAGAGGGGTTTCTTCCATTTTTTTTATTGCTTTTGAGGCAAGAGGTAGAGTTCCTTTTCTGATCTTTTATTCCCTTTTACTGTCGTTCCTCAATCAGCCACCTCATTATGATCTTCTCACTCGGGGTCATCAGATGCTCACTCCCAGTACTGTCTGGTTCATTTCCTGATTCTCAGACGCTTTTATACTGGTATGCCCAACACAGACATTCTTTTAAGCAATGATCAATTATTTGATGTCCTGGTGGCTTGAGGAGCCCAGGGATTGCATCTTTGTAAAGAGACTCGCTGGAGGAATGTAACCCTGTTTAATGAAGTGACACGGATTTCCTAAGAGTGAAGTTGAAATCATACATGCACTTAATTTTCCTCATCTCAGCTTCCTCTGAAGTTGATGGGGTTCGAGCTCCTGGTAGGAGAAAACTGGACGTCCCATCATTGGTCTTAATGCTGCCAACTTAATTCATTCTCTCATTCTTCCGTGAAAATCATTTTCTCCAGCAAAATTTAATTAAGCAGATACTAAGGGTCAAATTAGTGCTAAGCTATCAGGGACTGGAAGTAACTTTTAGCCTCTGCAATTAAAACTCACCCAGGCCAGAGACAGAGGCAGACACAATTTATTGTCACCTGGTAAGGACAGAGACAGAGATTGGGGTAGGATGGGAGAGAGTATGCAGGGCTTGCAAACTGGTGTCTGTGGTGCTCAGAAGAGGCTTCCTGAAAGAAGGTGTCCACATTACATCAATGAACTAACAGCAAGAAATCCAGAAGTAACAACTTCAGGGGGGCAGAGGCATGAGGACGTTCGGATGCTGTGGGTTTTCACATGTCCTTGTCATGGAAGAGCAACCTGCCGGCCACTCTGGTTGTGAATGCTCCCAGCAATGAACTGTGGCCAGGGTGGGACACCTGGGTTCTGGCACCTGGTAGCTTTGGGTCTCAATGCTGCTCATGGGGTCCCTTGGCCGCCAAGTTCACTGACCAGCTTCTGTGATCCGGAAAGCACAGCAAACCTGATTCAAAGCCAACACAACTGCTCATTTGGGCAAATACACTTGTGAAAATTCAAAATAAATCCTGATGTTTTTAAAATACATTGGCAGTAGAAATTAGTTTGTAAAATTGTATAAACAACAAACACTAATTTGTCTGCAGTTACAAATAATGTTTTCTTTACTAGAATAGGAATATTGTCTTTCTAAAGAAATATCTCTAGTAGAGTTCTCAAATTTCTACCTTGTTTAATGATATTGACAACTGAAATATCTTTAAATCACTGATTAAGAGATTTGATGGCATTTACAAGCATAAAAATAAATTAATAGTTTGCCAATAATAAAAGTCTGTGTTTTCCTGCAGATACGACCAATGACATTTCTTCTTTGTGTGCTTGGGATGCCTAGGAGCCTCACAAGACCTCTGCCATTTCATTTACCCTCTTTACCAACAAACACACCAGCACCAGGGCCACAGCAGGACACGTTGACCCTTAGAAGAGAGTTACGTTCTCCAGTGTTTGTGAGATTCAATACATTCTTGCCTTGCTCTCTGGGAAATGACCTTTTTCCTGTTCTTTCTAGAAACCTCAAGAGAAGTTTGATTCTCTTTCTGAACAAAGGACGTACAAACATCTAATCGTACTCTCCCTCTGGGGTTCCACATCGGGTCCTTTGACTTCTTTTAAAAGTGTTCTTTAAGCTGCTCACATTAGTCAAATTAATGTACAACATCCCATGCAATCAGAGAGCTGGAAGGAGCCTTTAAAGGTCTTATGAACTGATACCTGCAGGCTTCATTAGATAATCTAGAAAAGAAGGGTTGCTAACCCAATTCACTTAATGTTCATGTTGAAAAGTATCATTTTAATGTTATTGTAAAATACTTCAGCACAGTGTGTGCACATGCTTATTTATAAGTGTATAGTATAAAACATTCATTTATTTATGTTCATACACATACACAGAGATGGACGGAAAGGGAGACAGAGATGAATAACCACAGACGGTGAAACTGTAAGCTTCACCCTCTGCGTCCTCAGAACAGGTCATGTAACATCTCCATCACTGCACTTACTCTAACAACTTGGGACTCCCTCTTTGAAATCTTTGCCCACTCCGTTCCTTCAGTAAGCTTTGGCCGTATCTACAGGTTCCAGGAGGAAGTCTTTCCACAGTTTTACAGATACAGCAGGTCTCATTCTACAGTGGTGCAGAGTGGAAATCAGACTTGGGTGGACAACTGGAAATCTGAGGGTGATTCAGACCTGGCTTTGTAAGAAAGAGCCAAGTCATCAGGCACAGCGCTTAACTCAGCCATATATGCCAGGCTCATAGCAGCACCATGAAGCTCATCTTGTCCATCTTCTCATTCAAACATGAACCACCTGTTCTTGCTTTCCTCATTTGTATCATAACTAGAAAAACTAGCTGATGTCACAGGGATGTGGGGGGATTAATTGAATAGGGTACCTAAGAAGGGTCCCATAAATCCTAGATACTACATTGTGGTGAGATCAAGGTTAGGAGGATGCTAAGACATAGGCGATCACATACATGTGGTTTCAGGTGGGAACACCTAGGTGGAGAGGACAGAATGAGGAAAGACTCCCAACTGCAAAGATTTGCTTAAATTGGTTAAATAAAGTCTTCAGTTCAATGAACATTCAAACGTGTTCAGTGGTGACTGTATTGGATAAAAGAGAACATTTCACTCTGCCAGAAAGTTCCATGGAAAGCCATTATCTAGAATAGAACCCTAAGGAACATGTCCAATTAAGAAATCACAATGGTGATGGCTGATAGTATTTACCATGGCATTAACTGTGCTAAAAACTTTAATAAAGCTTTAATAGGGATTTTAGTAGGGATTTTCCTCTCAGATGCTCTATGTAAATCTCTTTATTGTTAGTCATATTTTACATCTGAGGAAACCAAGAATCCCATGAGGTAAAGAATACCTCCAGGGGCCATACACAGGGAGGACCCAGGAAAGCTATGGTCCAAATCTAAGTTTCTAAAACATTTTTGCAACTATTTTTCACTTGGTTGATGTGAACCTATGACTGCATAAGAATTCTGTAAGAAAGCATTCTTTATGAGTGGGTAGCTTTGTATTTCTGAAATTTGCTATATCTTCTATGGTGGTATAGAATGGTTATAATGATGAGAGGAATATTTTTAAAATATTTTCAACTTTTCAGTTCTTTCTAGGCCAAAAGATATAGAGAATGTGCATAATTCACCCACAAACCTGGGCTGAGTGTCTGGATGGGAGTCCGCACAGCTGCATGCCCGATAGCACAAACAAGAGAACCAGTCCCCCTCTCACACCTGGCTCTCCCTGGACCTGCCCTCGGGCCACCCTGCAACCTCAGGGGCCAGCTTTGAGCACGCCTTACGTCCTTTACCCAGAAAGCCTGTGGCCACACATTCCCTGAGCACAACTAAAATGAGCTTTTCTACCTGAACAGCAGGGCTTGCTGCAGCACTGGGTTGTGCCTGGTCTGCTTTTCCCGGGTTCTGTATTGCATTGTCGATGGTAAAACCTGTTTTACGGTTTGGCTAACCAATGTCTTCTAGCATCGACCATGCTAAGGATAAAATCAAGACATCGTACTGCAGCCCCTCTGAAGCACAAACTATTCTTTTCAGAAATACCAACCACTCTGCCCAAGATTCTTCCTTTCTCTCTATTTCTGAATATGCTGCTGATTGGCATGTGCCAATCTCTTCCACTCCATACAACTTCCCATTTAATTTTAAATGATATTTTGATGATATATGTGACTCATGTGAAGTTAATAGTACTCTTCATATTAAATTCAATTTAATCTTCTATACTTACATAAGCAGAAAATTAGTTTTATTTGTATAAAAACAGTTACACAGAATTATGTGGAACTTAGAGAATTAGTATTTCATTTGGGACTAAAAATGTCACCGCTTGATTACTTCTGTCATCCCATCAATCACACTCTGAAATGATACTTCAGAGCAAAAGAGAAAAATGTTGTTTTCACACACACAGACACACACACACACACAAACCCAACATACATGATTTACATGTCAATAAACTCAACAACGAGTCATGTGTCAGGGCTACCTTATTGCAGAAGGGACATGCCATTTATTCTCGAGGGAAAGCATTTAATGTCAAGAAAATGATCATGAAAAATTCTTAAATGATTTGTAATGTTCCTACCTCTACTGAATATAGTCAATAAATGCCTCTTAACTAATAGATGGTCAGTTTTTGTCAAAAGACTACTCAGTGATTTTTTTCAGTTCTTTTTAAGAAATAAAAATATTCTAAAATGATTCTAAACTTGATTTTGTAAAGCAGCAGCATTAAAATATATATAAAATAAGATTAATATGGCAAATTAACTGGGAAATGTACATTTATGTTCCATTATGTGCCTCTCTCTAGGAGAGGCTTTCTATTTATGTAAGTGTGTGTACACACATACCCATAAATTATAATTTTATATGATTGTATGTTGTAAGAAGTGAAATAGAAACTGAAAAAACTATGCTTAACTTCTTCATTTTGATGCTAGAAATGGAAATAGTTGGTTACTTTACAAATGAAAATGAAAAACCAGTGGAGATCAAACCATTGAGGATATAAATGTTCTAATATTGGTGAAAATTTTTATCAATGGCAGGATATCATGTAAGAGGAAACCTTTGATAATAAATGAAATTAACTCTGGAAAGAACTTAGTGGAATGCATCAAGAGCTAGCAAATGGATGTGCACTTCCTCTCTGAGAAGCGTGTGTGTGCTAAAAGTGTAAGGGGCCGTTTCTGTGGAGATGAGAATAAGGCAATCTGAGGTAGGTCTCCACCAATGCAGCCCTCAAGTCTTGGCCTGAGGAAACAGTTCAATGGATTCTGGAAACTAACCTGGCGACTAAGAGAAGCACTCAAGAGAGAAGGTTACTGAGTCCTGTCCATGATGGGGAGTCATGGCAAAGATCCAGCAGCACCTGGCTTGAGCCAGAGACTTACTGTCCACACTTTGGAGGGAAGACGTTCAAGAGGGGTGACCATGGGCGGTGCCTTCTGAAGCCTGTGGGGGAGGCCTGGCTGCTCTTCCCTCCCAGCTTCTGGATCTGCTGGCCATCTCTGGCATCCCCAGGTTTGTACACACATCACCCAATCTCACACATGCATATGTGAGTACATTTAAGTTTGTCAATATATACCAACTATAAAAGACCTTATTATTCCATTAAATACCTTTTTGCAAAAATAAGATGCGAATTGCTTCTCTCATCAGTGACTTTTAAACTTGAAACTCTGAAAAGACAGGAAGATATTCTAAAAGCTAAAGTTTACATAAAAATGTTAGAGAATTTGCATATAAAGGGAGAGAGGTAGAGAAGCAAGCAGAGGTCAGAGGGAAGGCAGAAGAAAGAGGCAGAGGGGCCGCGTTGCCTTAGTGCTCTTTCAGCAACACACGGGGTTCCCTACCTTAGCCTTCTTTGCCCAAGTTTCTCGCTTCCTAAGAACACCTGACCAAAGGCAGAAAGGCTCACCCCAGTCTTAGCCTTCCAACAATTCAAACCAGCTCGGATTCTGAGGCACCCGAGGTCGGGGCCGCAACACCTCAATTTCTGGGAGACACAGTTCGACCCCTAACAGAGCCAGAGGGAACAGGATCCAGAGAACCGACGGCGGGGATGGCACGGATGGCGACCAGACCGAGAGAGGCTCCTGGGGCCCTCCCTCGCCCGTGTGCACGTCACCGTGAGCAGTCGCAGGCCCTGGCCCCAGCTGTCAGTCAGAGTCTGCAGCAGGAGCCTGGCTTCAAACAGAGGGGAGGCAGCGACGGTTACCGTTTCCCTCTGACTCGCAACGCGGACTCCGCCGCTGTAGCAACGCGTTGTCCATCTCGGAGCCCCGGAGCCCGCAGACGTGACGGCACTGTGCAGTGACTTACTTATGTGAAGTCTTCTGATTCTCTGCAACTGAATACGAAACTCGGAGAGGACTTTTAAGTTTTCCTTTGAGACTCTTTCCACGACTAAAACTAAAATAAGATTTGCAAGTTGAATTAATTAGAAAATTCATATTTATGTCCTACCATATGTTGATCCCTATGCAAGGCCTTGTAATAGATACTTTTTATGTACATATGTATGCGTGTGAGTATATTTAAGTAGATCAATACATACAACTATAAAGATCTTATTATTTAATTTGCTACCTTTTTACAAAAACAAGATGTAAATTGCTTCAGTGCCTTTCAGACTTGAAACTCTGACAAGGGAAGAAATTTTAAAATCTAATTTTCATATAAAAATGTTATATGAGGATTTACATAGAAAGGGGTGAGAGGAGAAAAGTAAGCAAGGGACAGCGAAAAGGAGAGAGAAAGAGGCAGAGGGAGCCCATGGATGCGTTAGTGTTCTTTCAGCAAACCACATTGTGTTCCCTGTCTCCTGAATGTGGTCACCCAGAGGACATGAAATTAATTTAATATCTACCGCTGGTTGACATCTCATCATCTTTCACCAGAAAAATCTAGAGAAATCACTCTTTTCTGGATTTATCTCTCGTCTACAATGTTTAAGTCAACTTACATATCTGTGACCACAAGACCTGACAAGAACAAGGTAAAGGAAGAAATGTTTATTTTGACTCATGGTTTCAGAGGTCAGTCTGTGGCTGGCTGACTCCATTCCTCTCAGCCTGAGGTGAGGCAGAACATCATGGCGGAAGAATGTGGGGAAGCAAAGCCTCTCTGGACTTGACAACTAGGAAGCAGAGAGAGCTCTGCTCACCAGGCATACCACCATTGACCTATTTTTTCTAGCCACACCCTACTTGTCTAGAGTTACTTCCCAGTGAATCCATATCAGTGGATTAATCCACCTATTAGGTTACACTTCTCATAATGTAATCATTTTACCTCTGAACATTCTTGTATTGTCTTAACATGAGCTTTTGGGGGACACATTTATCTAAAACTTAACACAAGGATTCTGGAACATACAATTAAGTACATATGTAACAAGACCAACATAAATCTTTCCAAGACATAATTTTACAAAAAGCTTAATATGTCTGTGAACTGAAATAAGCTTTGAAACATTCAGAATATTGCTGATCTTGCTCATTTTATTCAGGCTTAATGGTCCCTTTAGGACAAATGAGATTTCTTATGAATATCCTGAAACATTAATCATAATTTAGGATTCTTTTTTTGCATGCCCCCTCCCAGTCAAGTAATAGGATAAAAATTTGAGGCACTGCTTTCTGTCTCTAGCATGGTGTATATTTAAGAGTAAAATGCATTGTATGCTTTAGTTCTGGATACAGATTAGCAATTTATACCTTAGTCACATCTGTTTATACCAGCTGTGTTTCCACTGATGTTTGAGGACCCAACATTATTAATTAAGGTGAGATACTCGAGATTGTAATGATAATTTACTACTTGCTCAAAAGAACTACCTGTATTTTAGACTTATTCTAATTAAAATTTAAATTACTCTGTACTTACATATTTGAAAAATAAATCAGCATGTCAATGAGAAATTATGTATCCAGGATTATAAAAATACATATTCAGGAAAAAATTTTATAAAGTCATTATTTGTTTGGAAACACCAGAAGACATGAGCTGCTTCTCCCCAACCCCCAATTCCCATGTGTGTGTGTGTGTGTGTGTGTGTGTGTGTGTGTGTATGTCAGAGAATATAATTCTGCAGTGTTTGGATCTGGTCTCATATTACTTCCATTTAAATGAACAGACCCTGTGTCACTGAATGGGTTCCAAAATGATTTGTCATTTCTATCATCTCATCTTATCTTGGCCAAGAGCACCCCAATGATGATAAGATGTAGTGATTTTGTTTTTTAAAGTTTACATCTTCTTAGGGAAGAGAAACAGTCTCAGAGGAAGAACATGCTGTTAGTGATAACCCGGAAATTAGATTTTCTGTAAGGCTTAGATGAGCTCATCAAATATTTAGAAGGTCCTACGCTAATAGTCATATCAAGGGACGTGCTGCATTCAGCATTATGGGTTTTCGTAATCAAGTAGATAAAACCAAATAATCTTTTGTCCTTTAATCGTGAAAATGTTACTTATCAAATGGCTATTTTATCTTTATCATTGCAACCATTAAAAATTAAGTGCTGGCAGCTCTCCTTGTTCTGGACCTATGACTCTTAGCAAAGGATGAACACTGTGAGCAAGACCGGTCCCTTCTCCGTGCAACGCCATGGAGCCTGCACGCTGTTGGCCCTGCCAGTCAGCAGATGGCCGTCTCCGTCCTGAAGAAATACACATTGTATTGCAACCAGTAAACTCTTCATTTTCACCCTCAGTGACAAGACCTTGTCCCCATCTGTACCCTGGAAGAATTAATGGGAGATTGTGGAATCGAAGTAAAGTCTTTTCTTGGATCTATGAGCAGGAGATCATTTAAGTAATGAATTTGGAAGAAGATGATGCTTCAATATCCCATCAGTAAGACAGGAAGTCAGCAGGGTTGAGCTGCAAAGCATCAGGGCACTGCCCCTCAGAGGGCACTGAGTGCCACCCCACGGGGAGCCCTAGGAACTCTGCCTGGAAGAGGAAGCGACAGACCTGTGCACTCCCTCTCACCCTGAGTCCCGCCCACAGGCCGGGAAGAATGGCTGCCTGCCCCTCACCTGCCATGGACCCCGACACCAGGTATCGCAAGGGCCCCAACGGCTGGGCCCACGTCATCAGTGCCACACACAGTACATATTACGGGTGCCATCTTACCATGATGAATGGATCACAGGAGAGGCTGACCAAGTGCTGACGGTGTTTTCTTTTAGTATTAATAACTTTTTAATTTAATCCACAGTAAAAGTTTAGCTCTTCAGACAAATCTTTGCTACTTTCTTCGGTTCATTGACATTACTGCTGATATTCTGTTTCTTCTCATAAAACCATCTAAATTTTCAGTACTAAGTTACCTGCTCTGCCATAGGCGTGGCTCACATGAATAAAATACTACACGTACATATTTGTAACTCTTTATTCACATACTATGTTGTTTCAATATTCACAGGAATGACATAGAAGATCATGAAGCCAGTCTTACCTCATGTGCTTTGCGCTTTTTTCTTTGAAAATTTTTAAATTTGTTCTAATTAGTTGTACATGACAATAGAATGCTTTTATACATTTTGACGAATCATACATAAATGGAGCATAATCTCTTATTTTTCTGATATTTCTGATTATATATATTGTAGGATCCCATTGGTCATGCAATTGTATATGAACATAAGACAATAATGTCTCTTTTACTCTACTATCATTCCTACCCCCATGCCACTTCCCTTTCCTTCACTCCTCTCTACCTAATCTATATTAACTCTATTCTTCCCTATTCACTCCCCCTTATTGTGATTTAGCATCTGCATATAACAGAAACCATTCGACCTTTGGTTTTTTGGGTTTGGCTTATTTCACTTAACAGAATATTCCCTAACTCTATCCATTTACCAGCAAATGCCAGAATTTCATTCTTTTTTAAAGCTGAGTAATATTCCATCATGTGTGTGTATGTATACATATATATCCCATTTTCTTTATCCATTTATCTGTTGCAGGGCATCTAGGTGGGTTCCATATTTTAGCTGTGGTAAGTTGAGGTGCTAAAATCATTGATGCGGCTGTGTTACTGTAGTATGTTGATTTTAAGTCCTTTGGGTATAAACGAAGAGTAGGATAACTGGGTCAAATGGTGGCTCCATTCCAAGTTTTCTGAGGAATCTCCATACTGCTTTCCATAATGGTTGCACCATTTTGCATTCTCACCAGCAATGTATGAGTGTACTTTTCCCCACATCCTCACCAACATTTATTGTTGCTTGTATTCCTGATCATTGCCATTCTGATTGGAGTGAGATGTGAATATTTTTGATTTGCATTTCTCTTTTTACTAGAGATATTGAACATTATTTCATATATATGTTGATTGTGTATCTTCTGTGAAGTATCTGTTCAATTCCTTAGCCCATTTTTTGGCTGGGTTATTTGATTTTTTGGAGGTTAAGTTTTTTGAGTTCTCTATATATCCTAGAGATTAATGCTTTATCTGAGGTGCATGTGGTAAAGATTCACGCTTCTTAATGCTATAGTGTTTTATACCACTCACATGATCAGAGCTATGGTATAGTGTATGTAATTGAAGAGGATTCATTGAAATCGAGCATTTATAGTTATCTTTGCTTTATACATTTTTACCTCCACATACAAAAATCTATAGAATGAAAGGTTTTTAAAGATTGCTTGCATAAGTTTGGTAAAGAGGAAGTTGACCCAAACTTCATGGTAAGTTTCAGATTATGTACAGTACATGTGAGACTCCTTATCCTTGAATACTGCTCACTTGAGGAACAGAATGTTATTAGTCTTCTTTTTGAAATTCCTCAATTTCATGTTGGAATTTCATAATAATTTCAAAATCATCATTATTGAGGATTATTCAGATGCATGAACTTAATTGTAGTGTCCACTACAGAGTGTGATTCCGTTTTAGCCCATGACCTCTTTTCCCATGGGTGGGGGAGGTTCTTTGGCTGCACTCATTTTCTGCACTGTGAGTCTATCTGAGTGTTTGGCTGTATGCTTTCCACCTTTGGCCTCATTCAAGGTGTGCTTACCACCTGAGCACTGAATAGAAGTGAGGCACTTCACGACCTCCATGGTCCCGCATTCCCTTTTCTTGAGGACAGACAGTGCTATTTGATTTGACTGAAGCTACTGTAACCCCTGGTGTCGACCAGCCTCCTGGAGTTGGCACTGATTGTCTTTACTTATTTGCTTTATGAATAATCCTAGAGATCAGCTGTTCAATACTTAATTTGCTAGGATAAATCTAAGACCTTCAGATCAAAGACATTTTTAATTATGTAATACAAAGTTGTACATGGATTCCTATTTCAAAGGAATATTAAAAATCCCCTTAACTTATTCACAATCTTTGAGAAGCTATTAAACCTGAGAAGAGAACTAAGCAGTTTCTCTAATTACTAACATACATTACACATTTTATTGCTTCGTTTTGAATAGTATCTCTTCCGCATGTGCTCTCAATGTCAAAGTCCCACTCTGAGCACGCCAGGATGCTTGAAGAGGGAGAGAGGGAGGCTGCACGCACCTGCTTGCCCTGTCACTAACTGTCCCAAACTGGGTGATGATACCTGTATTTCCTTGGCCCCAAACTGGGTGATGATACCCGTTGTTTTTCTTCAAGCCTTAAGTGTGGCTAGCTGTCAAGCCTTTGAACGGAAGCCAAACACCATTTTATTTCTTATATTTTGGAAAACTAGAGCTCTGTCATCAATGGAAAACCAGAAACCACGAAGCAAACAAGCATGGGGTGCTTTCCACGCCTTAGAGAACTGGGGGCAGAAGAGGAAGCAGCATGGAAACCAACCGGGCCAAAGCGCAGGGTCGCCAGCCTGCCCTGTCAGGGGCGCCGGCCGCGCATCCCCCACGGTCTCACTTGATCCTGCTGGACCTCAGGACACAGTGCTCTTTCCAGTCCCACTTTAAGATGGAGGGAACTGAGGAACTGGGGCAGTCCTATGTCCAGCAAGGAGAGCAACCCCTCTGGAGATGTGAGAATCAGTCTGGCCCTGACCTATTTAGCTTTAGGACACTGAAAACGAAATGCACCCACGTGGTCTCAGTTCTGTGGCCTGCACAGAGCGTCCTGCCTGAGCGAAGCAGGCTGGCGTCCCTGCTGGTTGGTTCCACACTTGGGATTCGGACCGCATAACTGGGTGGGTTTTGCACCTACGGTGACCCTTGATAGCTCTGTTTCACAGAAAACAGAGAGAGACCCTAATACTTGTAGGTGTTCTGAAGATTTGAAAAGTTAAGGTTTTTCAGATACCTTGCTCAGTTCCTGAGGTATTGACAGTCGATGAACACAGACCCCGTCTCCCCTCCCTCTAATGGTGATAAAGGGAAAGATGAAATCCAAGGATTCTGATAATTCTAAAACAAATAGTTCCAAAATTTGACCATTATTTGGATAATTGAGGAATATTATTGAAGGAAAAGATATAAGTACATGAAAATGTAAATGATTCCAAAGTTATTGTGCCATATTTTAGAAATAAATAATAGTAGAATCCTTTCATTTGGATTCAGAGGCTGCTGAAACATCAATCATGGTTATATTGTTTATTTTATATATTCAGTCACACAGACTATCATAAAAAGAAATCATTAATAAAGCTCTCTATTTCAGACTGCTACCATGTACAGAGAACGCAGTGCCTGACCACTGTATTGGGCAGTTTGCTATGCCACCAGTCCTGATGTCTGTCCACCCTGACAACCACATCCCCCCATAATCATCTCCTAAAGTCCTCTCTCTGAATACAGCCCTAGTGGGTGCTAGGTCTTTGGCCTCAGACAACACTGTATGATAAGTTAGGTATGTGAAGCAGTAATTAATTTTCATAATAAAAAATGTGGGTCGAAATTACAATTTTTCTATTTTCAATAATCTGTGAATTATAGCCTACTTACTATCCAAATGTTTTTGAGGAAACTTGCTATATTATACAGTCATTACAAAGTACAAAAACTCGAACAGTATCTGTGAATATTAAATCCTAGTGGTTCTAACTTACAGTTTGTAATCAATGAAACACAACAGTGCAAACTATTTGAAGATAGGAAGTTTGAATGATCATTCTTTATTTGGATTCAAACACGGGTTTTGGATAATCTCGTTAGTCATGCTCATTATTAGTTTTGTCAGGAAATCTCTCATGTACACAAACAATGCTCAAAATCAAAGATTAAGTGATAAAAGACAAGTAAAAAGTAAAATAGAAAACAATATACAATAGTCCAGCTAATTCAGGGAAAAGTTCCTCCTTTTCACCATCACCTGTCCAGAATGCTTGGGAAGCAAGTTCTCTATGACCCTGGAATGCCGTGGGCTCGGTTTATCACACGCTGCACCTGTGCAGTCAAGAAGCAGCACTTAAGACAGATGCTTGGAGTGTTTTCCTTGCAAACGTTGAGCCTCACCTTCCTGTGAAGTTGGGGAGGGAAAAGCAGCCCAAGGCAGAGACGGAGAGCACAGGTCTGGTCCACGTGTCAGGGCGTGGATTCCACCTCCAGGGTGCCACCAGCTCGGCCATGCAGAGCTGCAGTTCACTCTCCTCCACTCCTTCTGCCCCCTGTGCTACTGTCGTTCTAGAGTCCGCCATCGGTGACCATGTCCATTACAATTTCTTGTCCTCACTGGTATCACTTAGAACCCGCTCACAAAAAGCAAAGGGTAGGGAGGAGGGTGGAAAATTTTGTTTTCCAAAACCGGTTGGCATGTTGTATATCGAGGTCTATTTTTTGAGTTTCCTTTACAGGTACGGAAAACTGGGAAAGATTAGTCACACGTCAGTGATCGTGGATGCGAAGGTCTTTATTGCTTCCCTTTCTACGATGATGCTTTTAATGTTGCTTCTACTTGCTAGTAACGTTAAGCTTCTTGACACAGCATTTCTACTGTACTGGTGTTTCCTAGAGTCCTGTGTCTTTTTAAAGGATATCTGACTGGAATCATAAAATTTCCAGGTTCTTTGAATTCTATAGAAACATTATTTACTGTTTTTGAGGCTGGGCTCTGATCTATTAGTGTGACAGCTGATTTATGGACAGGTTACTTTATAAGATTCATGTTATGTCAGAAACAAGTTTCATCCTTCAGTAGCAGTGGTACATCTGTAAATAACCTGTCATGTGGAAAATTAAAATTAAATACAAAATTTCTTAATTAGATATATTATTATTCAATGCCGAAAGTAAATGAAAAGACTGAGGCAACTTGATATTTCTCAAGTAAATAGATTTTCATGATTGACACAATTGTTTTTCCCTCTTCAAATAACAATAATAATAATAATAAACAACTATTAGCAGCAAAATACTTAAAATCCCCAGGCAGTGAATGAATAATATTTCCCCTTGTTATTTTATGTAATGGATCACAAAGTAATTTCTCCAGGATAATATGAATACCAAATACAGAGAATATTGAAAACTCCTAGTTGGTTTCCTTATGTATTTTGCTGGGAAGAAAATGTCAGTAATCACCAGGTCTCTGAGGGAAAACACAAATCATATGTGGTTACACTCTTTTTAATTTATTAGTCATGAGATTACAATTTATTTTATATTCTCTCAAAGTTTCAATAAAATATTACTGCACTGAGTAATAATGCAAGGATTTAAGCTTCACTAATAGCTTCCTTTGGTAAGATACCACCATATACCCATGAACCCAAAGTGAAGGAGTAAAGCAATTAAACTTTCTGAAATGTTGTAATGGATTGCCAGTTAGGTGGGTTTCTTTGTAGTTGAACCAGTTGTGATGGGTATTGTCTGTATCCTGATTTCCCATACGTGTGATTTTTGAAGATAGAAATATGTGAGCAAAATGACTGGCCTTTACAAGACAGAGATTAAGGTACAGTTACAAGCACATGCCTCTTAAAGGCACCTGCATCAATTGACTAACTAACTGTGCACATGGATATTTCAAAGCATGATTTTTATCTGTGGTATCTCTCTTGTGACTCTTCATTTCCCAACAACACTTCAGGGTCTATACAGAGCTTGTCTTCTCTTCTTGCAGTGGTGACCTCAGGACATTTACTGAGCAGTCTAACCAGTGCTTTCTGCATTAGCAGTTGACACCTTCAGCTGGCCATTTACCTCGTCTGCATTTCAGTTTTCTCAGTGATACAGGGCAGGGAATGTTGTACAGAACTCAGAGGAGGATGCAGTGAACTAACTTGTACAAGGTGATCTGGAGAATGACCGGCACAGAGCTAAGAATCTAAAAATTGTCAATTACTTCTGCTATCTCATTTAATTTTATCAAAACTCTACAAGTTAGTAATTTTATTTTTCTATTTTTTAGATTAAAAACAAACCTGAGGCTTACAATTTTTTCTTGATTTGTTGAGTGTTACCCATCTTGTATATCCAGTAGCCTGGATTTTGAACCCTGACTGTTTGATTCACAGTCTGTGGGTTTTATTTCTATGCTCTAATTTCTCAATTCACCTGAATTTTTCCTGATCTCTCCACCTCTCAATATTCTCCTTTCTCATAAATTTTTCAGCATAATGTTATCATGCAATCTAGAAATTACCTATATATTGCTTTATAAATAATATTTTCCATGGGTCTTAATTTATTTTGTCCAAATAAATTATAATCTCATAAAAATGGTTTGAACTTTAAATAATACAATTCTTCCAGAGTCAGAAAACAAGTAGCATTTCCTCAATAAACATATTTGATTAGAACAATGCTGGAAAGATATGTTTATAATATTTAAAAGTTCAAATGCAATTTTTGCAAAAATTTTCTGAAATAAGATCAACAAATATGTTCAGCACAATTGTGTTTTTTTCTCAATCAGCAATCATTATTCCATTTCTGAAAATTCTTGATACAAATTCTTTTTTTTTTTTTTTTTTTTGGTGGTGCTGGGGATCAAAACCAGGGCCTCATGCTTGCAAGGCAAGCACTGTACCGACTGAGCTATCTCCCCAGCCCGATAAAATTCTTGATGAGAGAATTTCTGCACAGTTGTCACAGAAGGAAATAATAGACTGTTATAAGAAAAACATGTATGAATTACTGTACCTAACCAAAAGACATATGAAATAATTTAACTGCACAGTATAAATGACAGCCAAAATCTGTGCTCCCTTTATTTGCCAAGTCTAAGTTTGCTTCATAAAATCATAGTCACTTGTAGTGATTATGAATTATAGAATGGTAGTCTGCAAAAACACCTGTGCTCTAAGCTTTGGTGTAGGAAATGTGGCGTGTGTTTATTCAGAGTAATTTAGATTAAAGTATATGTCCATGAATTTAAGAGCTATGACCTTGAATAAGACAGGGACAGAAAGTTATCTTGTCTCAGGCAGCTGCATATGTTCTCTATGTTGCACTATAGAGGCAATAAATCAGGCCATGTTGGGGCTAAAGAGGCTATGTGTAAAAGACCAGAACAGCAACCTATAACTTGACCCCTCAAACTTAGAGTAGGTGTCGCTGTCCAGCAGCAGTGACAAAGGGACACAATGAGGGTTGGAGGACACTCATGGCAAGAGAGAGAGAAGCTGCCTGAGCACAGAGGCTGCTGACAGCACATGCTGAGCCTTCTTTATCAGGACCCTCTCAATAGGGCCACAGAAGGGTAATTACAATGAGATCATCAGTGTACGTGGTTCTACTACATTGTATGTACATATTAAACCTGATCTCTTTCCCCAAGTCCCCTTTGAATACAAAGATGCTAAAGTTTTAAGTAAACAGTGTTATCCGTATATTTCAGTGTGAAAATAAAGGAAATTAAAGTAGGATTTCATGTGGATTGTAGCGAGGATTTACTGTCTATGACAAGTAAAACTCTCAGCTGATAAAACACTTTTCCCCATCAACAGGAAGTTTCAATGTATAAAGTGGCAATATTTTAAGAATTGGATTACTTTTTACAAAAATGTCAGTAAATCTCAGTAAACATTTTTTAAAACACCAAATGCAGCCATTAGTATAGTTTTATGGGCCAGTAAAGTATCTAAAATGAACTTCAATCTCCACACATGATCCACAGAGACGAATACTATCTTCTAACCTCCATCACAGCACCTCTCTTTAAAACAACACAAGCAATCATGGTCCACCATTCACTTTAGGAGCACAGTCTCCCACAACACAGTTGTTAAAGATGTGTTTTGTGTTATACTCTTCTTCTCAAAATTTTGGGGATATTACATTTACTAAAAGTAATTTAGGGGCTGGGGATATAACTCAACTGGTAGAGTGCTTGCCTTGCAGGCACAAGGCCCTGGGTTCAATCTCCAGCACCGCAAAAAAAAAAAAAAACAAAAAACAAAAAACAGTAATTTAGTGGTCATATTCGACAGTATGAATTTACGTGAGTAGATAGTTTTAATTTAAATTCTTAAATAGTATGAGTTATAATTTAATTAAGACTTCACACACATTCATCGATGTCTTTAATATTTACAAACAGAAAAGAGTTAAGGTGGCAAATGAGAATGACAAATAAAATACAAATTTTGAAAGAATCAACAATAAATAAGAGAGAAGTTATGCAAAGATTCAGACTGTTGAAAAGGGTGAGGTTAAGTGGGTATTTGGCCAAAGGATATAGAAACACCAGATGTAGAAACATCCAAAGTAGTTTTTGCTTAACAAGCTACATGGATTTTCTTGCCTCAAATTCACACCACACTTGATCTTTCCTAACCTCATCTGGCATGAAATCTCTGATTCTTCAGCCCTGTCTCCGTAAGTGGATCATAAAATCTCTCAGACATAAGCCGTCATCCCTTCTCTTCCTGCAAAGCACAGTGAAACTCGTTCATCAGAGGGCCTGCGCCCTCCCTCTGCTTGCTAAGGGGGCTTCGGGGAGACTCCCCATTTGACCAACTTCTCACCGTCGACTGCCTGCTTAATCCCTCCTGTGGAGGTTTCCTCCCCATCTTGCTGCAGCTGAAACCTCTTTCCCCATAGATGTTGAATTTCCTCCACTTTTCTCAAATCTCGTTATTCTACCTCCTGTGTTCCCAAAGACGACTGTCTTTTTCAGTTCCTGCCTTTGATTCCATCTTACCATCCTGCTGTCACCTCATAAACAGCATGCTGATCCTGGTAATTGAGCATGAATTAGTTTTCTATTGCTGCTGAAATAAACTGCTAGGAGCGATGTGACTTTAAACAACACCCATTTGTTATCTCCGAGTTCTATAGGTCAGAGGTCGTGGAGGTCCGCTGGGTCAGCTGGGCACTCTGCTCAGCATCTCATACAGGTGAAAGGAGCCAGTGGTCCCAGGTTCTCATCTTAGGTTCTGGAGGTGAACGTCTGCAGCATCATTCAGACTGGAGACAGACTGGGCTCCTTGCTGGTAGTTCCCAGGTTCCTGATTCCTTACCTGCTGTTAGCTGGTGCCAAACTCAGGTCATACAGGTGGCCCTCTCTCCTTGGCGTGTGAACATCTCCATCAGCAAAGGTTCTTGACTTTCTCAGACACCCCCCTTCTGCTTTTAAGGGCTCATACCATTCTCGGGTCCACTAGGATGGCCCTTAAAATCAACTGATTAGTAACCTTAATCACAGGTGCAGCATAAAGCAGCACACTTGCAGTCCTGGGGATGAGAGTTGGGGTCTCCCTACTCTTGGCCACTCTCACTCATTGACTTCCTGTCATTTTCACTCACGGGGTCTGTGTCACCATATCACACTCTCCTTCCCCATCTGGAGGCTGTGTGATTTCCTAGCACGAGGAATGTCAGAATCACAGGCTTCGTCACGCCTCCAGCGCCTCCCCTTCAAAGCTGCATGAGCCTTCGCAGCCGCAGAAACCCCTGCACTCACCATCTCCTCCTGCTGACTTGCAGCTCTACCCTGATCCGCCCATTTCCCCCTCCCTGTTTCTTGCTCTGCTCCTCTGCATCTGTTTATGCCTTGGTTTAGGACCCCTGAGACCTCCATGCCTTGAACTCTCTGCTTTTAGCTGAAATCACTGCTTTCCTGTAGAGTGGTCTCTTCATGTATCCCCTCTCTGGTCCATATTCCAACCCTTTTGTCCTGATTTCCTTCACAGACAACTGAACCCTCTGAATCCAGGCAATGCTTCTTCATGACAGTCCCCTGGGTTCTCACTGCTGTTTGCTGCATTCACGAAGCACATGGACGTTGCTAGGAAGACCCAGACCTCCCTGGGTCTCCCCACTGCATGGCCCTCCTGCCCAGGCTCCTGAGCTTCCTCCCTCCAATCCAGAACAATCATCAAAATCCTCTCCATTCTTCTCCAATGTTCAACTTCAGACACTTCTACATTTGTGGCAGACAACTTTGTTTTCTATTTTTGATTTTCATAACATGATCTAATTATAGGACATTTGTTAAAATTTTGTTCAAACTTTTGTAAAATTTAGTCTAATGCAATTTTGAAAAAGAACTAAGCAGACTGGTTCTTGGCTAGATTAGAAATCTCAGGTCACACATTTTACATTTATTTATAAATACTTAAATGTTTGTTTCGAAGAATTCATTTCTCCTCTGATGAAAATTGTTTAAGAAATAAAAATGATTACTTAAAGGAGAAAACGTTCTAGTCCCATCTGTATAGAAAGGGCTGTGCATACAAAAAATAGTCAAAGTCGTGTTGGGTTTACTAATATTCATTTTGAAAAAGAAAAGAAATCTATGTGGATTTAAACACTAATACAAAATAAAATAAATTTAGGTAATTAAACAGTAAAGTGAAAATATTTTAGGAAGGTATCAAAAAATATCGAAGCCAAAAAGTAACACAATAAACTAAACAGCATTTGCCTTGAGCGGAAGACTAGGATCCAGCTCAGTGGCATGGGGAGCTTGCTCTTTGGAGGTCCAGGAATGACTGAAAAAATGCTTTTGTAGCCGGTGGACAGTGGCTGAAAGAACCACATCCCCAGGGATTTCTAATGCCTGCGTGTTGTTCCCAATCTTCTCTCAAGATGCGTTAGTTTTACTTAATAAAGGGGAATAAACCTCTGAACATATGTCACTACAACAGAGTAAGAGAATGAAGACGTGCGAGCTACATTTTCGGTTGCTTCCTCCCGTCCCTCCCCGCCTGGAAGGTTTGAGGAATGAGCATGTTTCTGGATTCTCACTTCAGGACTGTTCACTCACAGGGTTTTACTCAAAATCAAGTTGGGATCCATCTGGTTTCACAGAAGTAAAAGATGGTGCCTTCAGCTGAAAGAGAAAGCACATTGATCACGCGCTCGAATCAGGCTGGAGGGCCGGTGCCCTTTGCGCTGCCGGACTGCGCAGGCTGCTGCGGGAGCCCCGGGCCTGGGCACCGCCGCCCGCGCCGAGCTCCGTACCCACTGCAGGACGCGAGCGCCACGCCCTCCAGTTTCCAATGCCGCACCGATGCCCGCGCCAGGCTGCCCAAGGGCAGGCGCGTCTCCGGGCCCATATGCTCCAGCATCTGCTCTGCTCCTCTTCCAACCTCCGGGGTAAACATGGCACTTGTTCCTTGGGTCACAGGAATGCGTGCTCCCTCTTTCCCTGTCCTCTATATTTCACATTGCTGTGGAGACAAAAGAGATGTGGAGAAAACTGAAAGCCCCGAGGAGATCCTTGTCCTTTTCACCTCAATATTGCTAAGTGGGCGGGGACACTAGCTGACTTTAAAAAATAAAGAACTCCTTTGAAGGGGAGGTTGTGCATGGCTGCCGGTCTAGCAGGAGTCGGCGTGCCTCTGAGTATGCGGAATAGTAAGTAGAAAGGGGCTTTATGTGATGTGTGAATTTTAAAAGTTGCAGAGGCAAAATATCTGCTGAGGAATTAGGAAAACATACACTTACATGTCTGGCTCTTTCTCCTAAGTGTTCCATCCTAGGCAGGTCCTAGCAATTCTTCTCTCTAGTTTTCAGAGAGCAAACCTCATACCCCTCCTTCCAGTTTTGAGATAACAACAAGCCAGATTTCATCTGCTGTCCCCGGGGTTAGCTGTTGGGTGACAGGCTTTTGTTCCTCTCATGGATATAAAGCATGAGAAATTTAGAATCTAGGTCTGCCCACCTATGGCGCATGGGCCCTGGGTGTGACTCTTGAATGTCAAAGGAAGAGAGCGGCTGGACCCCACATGCAGGTCTGGACAAGGAGGCGGACAGAACGGAGCTGGCAAGCATATCAGCACAGCAGTTCTGAGAATGCCTACCAGATGCCAGAGCTCTGGCTGCCAGATGCTTCCAAATCTCCACCACCATTTGCCAGGCTTCAAGCAGCTATTTTTATTGCTGCACTTGGCAGATTCCCCCCGTCTTCCGTAGCTCTCCTTGCTTTCTGTGATCCTGGGCTCCCTAGCACTCTGTACTTTTCTGAAACACCCTCTTTCTCTCTTGCTGGGTCTTTGTCTTCTTCCCACTCCGTGGGCGTCTATTTGATGCAGATGCTGGTCTCCATCTTGGCTTTCTTTTCGCCTCCCTTCGATCTTCAATTTATTCACACATTCACTTTGCAGTACTTGAAGCACTTCAAACATCTGGCTTGTGTAAAATGGATCTCACTCTTTGCCTCCTTCCTTCTCCACCCAGGCCAAGCTTGCTTCTCCTTTGTGGTCTGAGGATTCAAGTGGCCTCTTCATTCAACCAGTCACTGAAACGAAAACCTGGATGTTCGAATACACTCTTCTTCCTCACTTGCCTCCTCTGAGTTCGTTCCTACAAACATGCTTCTGTGCATATTTCCTCCTTTCAAACTCTACTCCTCTTCACTGAGATCAATTCCTCTCCATTTGACTTTTCTGTCTGGTATTCCTGCTTGTAATATCATATCATATATACATATATATGTGTGTGTGTGTAGTTATTAACACTTAAGTAATTTTCTCTTTCCTCATTTTTATTGGTACAATAGAATTGTACATAATGATGGGATTTATTACATATTCATACATGCACAAAATATACCCATATAATTTGAACAGTATCACTCCTGAGTACTCCCCCCTTTACTCCCTTCTCCCTCCTCCTCGGTCCCTTTCTTCTACTGATCTCCTTTTGATTTTCATGAGATCCCCCACCTCTCCTTTTCTTTATCTTCTCTAATTTCCACATTTGAGGAGAAATAAACAACCCTTGACCTTCTGAGTTTGGCTTGTTTTGCTTATCATAATGGTCTCTAGTTCCATCTGTTTTTCTGCAAAAGACATAATTTCATTTTTCTTTATGGCTGAATGAAACTCCATCGTGTATGTGTACCACATTTTCTTTATCCACTCCTCCCTCCACGGACACTTAGGCTGGTTCCATAGTTCGGCTATTGGGCACAGCAGAAAAAAGCAAAACAAAACAAAACCACTGAAGTAATTTTTCATTAAACTAATTTGCTAATATGGTCACTGGTCACCTTTTCCGAAATCTTTGTTATATCCCATTACCTTTGAACCCAATTTCAATACCCATCATGTGAGATGGAAACAGCAAGCAAGCGTCATCCCATGGCCATAAGAACACAAGCTGGTGGCTCTGGGCAGGGTCTCACACTCCACCACGTTGTCCACCAGCTACATCACCCTGAAGTCTCACTTGGTCCTGGTTTTCGGCAGACCTCTCCAGCTGTGGGACAGGCACGTTGGCTTCTTGCTACTTTGGCCTTGCTGAGCCTGCTCTAAAATGGCAGCTTGTTTCCCCTGTAAGAGCAAGAGACATTCAGAGTGAGGTCACAGTGTGTTTTCATCTTGGTCTCAGGAAGTGACCCTCCTCCACATTTCCCACATTGTATTTGTGAGAAGGAATCCCTAGGTCGTGACCCCTCAGAGAGGAAGTGAATCAAAGAGAATTCTTGGGCCATTTCGGAGGCTGCTGACCATGCAGGGGTTCTTGCCCTGGTTCCGGGGTGTGCAGATCATAACATCCTCATTTGCTGTTCTTGAATCTTGTCCCGACCCGCGGGACATCAACGCGGAACAGCAAACCTAAGAGAGAAGGAATGAAGGGACAAGAGACGCAGGGAGAGGCAGCAAGACAGGAATTCTGATCAAGCTGCAAATTTTTATTGTTCACACAGGGGTATTTATATGCTCAGGGAATGAGGGGTATGACGAGGTGCAGCCTGGTTGGCTGTGTTCTTCTATTGGGCTCCTGATAGGCTGCAAGTTCGCGCCGGCGGGAAGGTGAGGTTCGCAACGGCGGGAAGGTGAAGTCCCGGAAGAGAAGCAGGGACGGCACCATAGGCGCCATACTGTCAGAATTATCAGCCAGGAGGGGGGAGGGGCGCTGCTGCTTATTGTAAAGGTCAGAATGTTCTCAGAATGAGAACTTCTTGGTCCCTGACAGAATCTGTTTTGGGAATGTTGCCGTTTCTTTCTGAAACACATTTTTTCCCTAACTAGACTGAAGAATTTGTATTTACACCTCAAATTCAGATTTAAGCACAAACTCCTGTGCAAGAGTTTCACTAAACTCTCATTATTGCTTGTCATGTCCTCTGAACCTTTCTCTTCTCCATTTTTTGAGATTATTAAACCATGCTGCATTTACAGCTTACGAATTTCCCATTAGAACACAAATTCCTTGAAAACATGGACTCTGTTGCATTCAATGCTCATTGCATAAATACCAATGAATTATAAAATGAATCTAACAACTTTTAACTGATCAAATTCACAGTATTATTTTCATGATTACTTATAGCCAATTTATGATGTACCACTGCTGTACAAAAATAGGATATTCAGCAGTGGAAAGGTAGATTCAGTAAATTATTGTCTCTATTCTATTTATCTGACACTGAGCTAATTATTAGGTCCAATTTACTTTGTAAATTCTGAGTCCCTAGAAGGAGCTAATTCAAAGACAGTGGTATTTGTTTAAGGAAGACAAGAAAGCAGCAAACCTCCACCTTATCACCTTTGGTTAGGTTTATATGGTGAGTCTCTCATTTTTTTTCCAGTCTTATAATAATACACTTACTTCGGAAAGTTATAAGCATTAATTTTCATCTTAATATTTCAGTGACGTTATATCCAATCATTTACTGTGAATTACTCTTTTCAGTAAAATAATATACTTAATCACTACTTAAATTGAATGGAATAAGAAAGTCTCAGGATGACTAGTAATTGATACTACCTTCAGACATGGACATCTGTTAATGATGAAGATGGACAGATTTGTATCCCAACATAGATATGCAGAGGAATATGTTTAGTGGTGAGTGTCATATCACTGAGATGTAAATGTATTTTAATGAAAATAAAGTCATTTTTATGTGTGTTCTTCTTTTAGACATTTTGTATTTATTCATTTTATCTCTCAACACTTAACATTATCTTCTTTTCAAGTGTATTAATTTTTCCAGCATAATTTTTCTTGTATTAGAAAGACATCAAAGAAAGAAAAGTTCTGAGAACTGGCTGTGATCACATAGGGAAATAACAACCGTTCTCTAAAATTAGAAATGCTTAACCACAGTCTGTATAGTCTTTCAAGTTGGAATTCTGAATAGACAAGATGCCATGTGATATGTAGGTTGTATGAGAGACTAAATAATATTAGTGACCTCATTATGGTGTAGTGTATTATTTAAAAGCTGCCCTTAGGAAGTCAAGCGGTGATGGGGACTGGGGCCTTGGGGTCACAATGGCAGTTTAAGAGAGGGCCTCCTAGGTTCGGGGGCAAGACTGTTGAGGCCAAGTTGAATCTGCTCCACGTGCCTTGCGCAGCTATAGCAGCAAACATGGACGGAGAGCAAACACTGCAACTCAAAACTCCTACTAAGGGGTTAATTCCCATACAGGGAATAAAATAAATCCCAATTTAGTAGCCTACTGGAAATAGACTCCTGAGACCAGCAGTGGTGCTTCTGAAACCACCACTAGATGAGATAATGGGGGGGATTTAAGTGGGAGAGGACTGAGCACAGGAGGGTGGGCGTCGGGCCTGTGGCAGAGGCGGGCTCTCGCAGCGGGAGTGCCTGGGGTTGTACCCGGGACTCCACTTGGAGGCGGCTTTGGCTGGAAGCAGCGCCTCTTCTCCTGAGCCTGCAGGCGAGCTGCGGGTGTGAAGTAGGACGAAAGCTGGCGTCTCTCCTTCCGTTTGTGTCCTGCTCTGCTCTGCTGGTGGACATGTTGCTCACTTGCGCAGTCTCGGCCTACAAGCTGGTCGTAGGAGATGGGTTAGTCCTGAGTTGATTCAGCCTCGAGGGTAAGAGTCACCAAGATGTTTTTGAGATTCCAGGAACAGCGAGCTTTGCAGGCAGATGGCCTCACAGTGGGACTGCCCCCACTAAGTAGGACCCGAGGCGACCCCTCGCTGGGCACAGTCCTCTCAGAAGAACTGAATAGCCCTCTAAGCAACTATTCCCCAGCGCCACCAGGACCTTCAGAAACCAGAAATGAGATGACCAGACCACCCTCTGATCAAGACTGCCTGATTCTGCAAACCCCCGGCCCTGCCCCATCCTTCCCCTATTAAACCTGGTCAGGACTCCCTGGAGACAGGGCTGTGGGAGCTTGGCCGCCCGCTTGGCCTCTCCAGCATAGCTATGTTGAATAAATTCCTCTTGTGCTTCACCAATACTTTTCCATTTGATTTGGGGATGAGTGTGTGGGTCTCGTCTACTGGAACTCCCCGAGGTCAGGACCCTCTGGTCTGGGGCTCACAGAACAGATGTGAAAGCAGCACGAGGGATCATAGATTTGAGCAAAAAGACTTGGAAAGCACAATGGAACCCTTTTAGTCATCTATTCCTCAGGCAAGAACATTTAGAGGAAGAATGTATATTTGGGGGCTCACAGTTTCAGGGGTCTCAGTCCATAGACACCCAGCTGTCTTCACTGGGGCCTGAGGTGAGGTAGAACATCATGGCAGAAGTGTGGGGTGCAGGGAAGCAGCTGAGAACGTGGCACCAGGAAGCAGAGAGTGGGAGCTCTCGCAACACCACACAAACCCAAGACACCCGGTGACCCGCCTCCTCCAGTCACCATTCAGTCAGTCCCAGCAGGCGGGCACAACCCACCCTCCTGTGCTGTCCACCTCACATGGAAACCATAACAGGAGCTGAGGTGTCTGTCTTAGAAAGCACTCTCTTAAAAGCTGTTGGAAAAGAAAGGTGTCACTTGGAGAATTAGTGGCAAGGGGTTTAAAGTCAAGCCACCATAGTGAAGATCATTTTAACATAGAGTCGTGAGAAAGACTGAGGGGAGACAGACTTTGAATACCTGCCTTACAGTGGAAGTGCTTTGCACCAGGCAACAAGTAGGCAATCTGAACACCCTGGCATAGAATTGTTATAATGGTTTACTTTTTTTTTTAAATCTATTTTTATTGTAAACAAATGGGATATATCTTGTTTCTATTTGTACATGAAGTAGAGGTATACCATTTGTGTAATCATACATTTACCTAGGGTATAGTTTTTGACTCATTCTGTTATTTTCTTCCTTCCCCCCACTCCTCCCACCCCTCTTTTCCCTTTATACAGTCAGTCCCTCCTTCCTCCATTCTTGCCCCCCTCCCACCCCCCATTATGTGTCATCATCCGCTTATCAGCAAGATCATTCATCCTTTGGTTTTTTGAGATTGGGCTTATATCATTTAGCATGATATTCTCCAATTTCATCCATTTGCCCCTGCAAATGCTATAATTTTACTATTCTTTATGGCTGAGTAATATTCCATTGTGTGTGTGTGTGTGTGTGTATATATATATATATATATATATATATATATATATATATACACCACAGTTTCTTTATCCTAGAAAGATTTACTTTGATTACAGGAAAAATATCTGCTGTTGTCATGAGCAGGAAGTACAACTCTTCACTCAGTGAAAGGCACTGTAGAAAGAAAACAACAAAGATCAAGACTTGGGACTAACTGAGATAAAAAAAAAAATACATAAAACAAGGGGAAAAATCTAGAACACAGTAAAAAACTGAAATTTCTAACAATCACTGAAACACAATCACCAAATAAAAATACAATTTTCATAACGTATTTTAAATAGAATTGGACAAACAGCAAAATATTTGAAAGTGGAGCTGAGTAAAAACTCCAGAAAGAAATTGATGAAAGAAAAAAAAAATCATCTCAGCTCTGAATCATTAAATGTAAATTTGTAAATAAGAAAACAAAACATATGACTTGAAATGCATTAAGAGTCACAGAGAATGGGAAAGGAGAACCAAATGAAATAAAGAAAAAGATGGAGAGTGTGAAAAAGAATGTGAAAGATGTAACAGACGTAGAAGGCAAGAGAAGCGTGCGCGTGGTGTTTATGGGTGTCTCGCGGGATGACGTGCATCTTAGATGTCCACGTGCACAGCAAATGAAATCTCAGAGAAAATGAAGCAAATTAACAGAACTAATATTGTAAAATACATTTCAACTTTTTTTCTGAAATACGATAGCATTTTCCTTTGATAGCTTACCTGTTTTTCCAGTGGAAAGCATTCTACACTCTTATGGAATTTCATATAACTTCCTTTTCTGTGTCCATTAACCAAATCCAAGAAGAACATATTCATATTTTCAGTAACACGTACATCATATAGTGAGTGCTTCCTTGGCACCAAATTTTATTTGACTCAATACAATAGGTGAATATTTGTTTTCGTTTGCTCCAGTGCCAAGACCTCCGGTTGTGAAATCGAGTTGCACACACAGGCTGAGAGCCCGACACGGTGTGGGGTGTGGAGCCTGCTGTGAAGGAGCGGGCGGTGGGCACCTGTGCCTGCATCCCGAGCGCCCACCTGAGCAGGGACAGGGCTGTCCGGTGCTGACCCCTGGGCACCGTCCGCCAGAAGCTCCGGTTGGGCCAGCGTCATATCTGGCAGCACTTTTCTTCAGCGTTACGCCTGGAATAGTTTAATTCTGTGCAGCAGGCACGAGGGGAGGTAAGACATGACTTTGACACCAGATCTGCCATGTCCTCTTCCTCAACACCCAGTCCTCAGTACCATGTGACTGACCACCCTACCCAAAACTTAGGCTCCTCACGGAGTCACGGGTCACCTTGGTTTAGAGACTTCTAGGACCCCCCCTCCCCACTATTCCAACATTAAAATTCCTCTTCCTGGGGTCCACATTTTGCTCTGATTTATACTGTCAGGCTTACCTCCAGCTCTGTGTTGTGACATTGAGTCTCGGGCCAAATAAGTCCTAACTCTCCATCTCCTGCCCTGTCTGGCTTGATGGAGTCTACCTAGAATGTCTCCCCTCTGCTCTTGAAGGATCACTCTTTCCTCTGCATAAGGCCTCGCCAAGGCTTCTGTGATCCTCTTTGGTCAGTTACCCTCTCTTCTCCTGAAGAGGGTACCATTCAGTGCAGTGTGATTTTCATCAATTTCTGGGGTGTAAAATGATATTGGTGTTCACCTTGATACTAATGCTCTGAACAGATGTCCTTTGCATCAGCAGTGGTAAAAATATATACTAAAAATAAAATGAAAAAATATATAATCTAACCTCAGTACTTGGCCCCCCCCAGATAAATACTTCTTGTTAATTTCTATTTGTAATAATGATTTTCAAAAATCTTTGGCATATGGGAAGCAAAGTATTAATAAATATGACTTATTTAATTGCTCATGATTATAGAACAGAATGTAAGTGGGGTCCGTGGCCCGGTCAGTGAGAAGTTAAGTTGATAAGAGGTGAGTGTTTGGAGGAAGTGCTAAAGACCACTGAGAGCTTCGTGTCTCCGTTTTACAGAGCAGCGTGGCAAAGATAACCACTAAAATGGAATGGAAATGTCACAGGATTAGATACACAGGTGGTTGTGGGCAGTGTAGGGTCAGTCATGCTGACAAGGGGGACAGTGGAAGGCATCTAAGGAAGCCGACCCGACCCTCTCCTTCCCAGGGACTCAGCAGGTACCCGGGAAGCTGACAAGCAGGCAGAGCCACAGGGTGTGCCCAGTCACCGTCAAAACCAGGCATCCGAACACCTGCGGACAGACTTGGGGCAGAGCAGGCGGCTGTGCGGCTCACTCCAGAGCCTTTCATTTTATTTAAATTGTACATTAATGAAGACATAGAAAGTACTGCAGTATTCCTTGCTATCCAAAAACACCAGAAATATCTCCATTATATTTCTTCCCATTTATTTGGGGTAGAAGAATGTTCAGTCTCTTCTCTTGAAAGATACAAAACCAGTGATTATTCTTAAAGTGTTTCTCTCTGTGTATTATGATGTCAGTTCAGGGGAAAAAAAAAACACAAAAAACCAACTCTTGTGCAAATTGATTCTGGTGGGATATTTGCCTGGAGGCAGTGCAGTACAATGGAAAGCTCTCCTGTGTGATCGCAGACGAACCCTGTACCAGGATGTCTGCTGGTCACATGGCATCATTACAGGTACTTGACCTTTCTGATGGTATTTACATATGTAAATTGAAGTTAATACCTGCATCACAGGATGCTGTAAACACTAATTATGGTAGTTTAAATGGAGTGTCCTTACGTAATTACCGTTTGTCAACCACTAGTTTTTGGTCTTCCTGGCTTCACTCCCTGGGGTGAGAAGTGAATTGCCCCAGCTGACAGGAGGCTGAGGTGAGCGCAAGAGGTCGACCCGGCAGCCAGAGTCAGGGGCTATTTTATGATTAACATGATTCATATTTTCTCCTGAATTGGTGTCTAATTCCTTCAGACTCAGGTGTGGATTTTACCTGGGTGACTCTCACAAAGGTACTGTCTCTCTCTATTTTCTATCATCTGCTTTCCCTCCTGAGCCCAGGACAGGTCCCAGTTAGTTCCCCTCTGACTTTCCCTGATGTGTCCTCCCCTAGGAATTCTCTCCTTGGTCTACCAGGGGACAGAATGGCTTCCTGAGATTATGTACGAAATATTTACTTTTGTGAAGATAAGGACCACTTTCAGCAATTCTGCACACAACATTTGATTATTTGGCGTTTACTCATTTACTGACTGTATATTATCCGAGGAGCTTCAACAAGATGCACTTCATGTGGCTCTCTCTACTTTTTAACGTGGGCAACTTCACTCAGTGCCAGGTCTGCACCAAACTTCAACAAGAACTGCGTGTTCATGAACAGCGTGCCGGGTCTGTGCTACCAAGCGTGGCCAAAATGCTTCATCTGAAACACGAGAAGCCCAGTGTATTCGTTGTTTTAGGATGTGCCCTAAGCCTGCCTTCCTTGTTATTCTTTTGCAGAGGTGACAGTGCATTATGGACGGTGATCATGGTTATTTAACTGAAGATAGCAGAGCACCTGTCTATAAACATGCACGATTCCTGTTTCATACTTATGTTCCAGTGTTGAAGAAATAAAGTCAAGCTGAGCTATCTCATCTTTACAGAATGTTTTAGATAAGCTGTTTGATAAAAATCTTATAAAAACGCAGAAAATGAACGTCATCATTAACAACAATGCAAAACAAAATTTGACTGGATTTTAAGGACTCAGCGTAATATCCCAATGCTATATAAAAAACGGCACGTTTTTGGTTTATTTTGATACACACCAGTTACCTAAATAAGATACTGAGTTTGAAGCTCAGACCTGAATCGCAGCAAATATTAGTTTGCTAGAACCTCAGATTCTGAAGGCGTTTTCACTGTCCACGGGCTCAGTGGTGTTCACTGAGTATCTGCTGCAGGCCAAGGACCTCACAGGTGTCTGGGGAAAGTGGAGAGCCCTAGGAAGCACTCAAGAGTCGCTGTTCCCATGTTGTTTTGCAAGATGAACATCAATCAAATATCCATACAGTAAATGTGAAAGGGTAGAGTTGAGGGCAGCAAAGGGAAAATAGGCATGGACAAAGGAGGATGTTTAAAGAAATGTACACAGAATCGAGGGCAGGAGCCATTTTTCTGAGGAAGCAACACTTGAGCTGAGATGAAAGGCAGAGAGAAATATGCCAGGCAGGGAGTGTAGCCCTGAGACCCTGCACAGTACCAGTCACGGTCCTTCTGGGCCTTGATTCTTTTTTCCATTTGCCATCAACTGTGTTCCATAAATTGAACCAGAAGAGTGAAAGATAGATTATATTCAGTTTTTAACTGAATATTCATTCCAAGATGAAGTTTGGAAAATGTAAAAATACATGAATGCTTTGCTGTCTATTTAAGAAGCTATTAGGTTTTCAGGTTCAAATGTATGCAGGGTCAGGAAATCAAGACCCAGCTTCAGGAAGCAACCACGACAAAATAGAAATAAAAACAGAGGCGGTGCAATCATTCCTCAGCAACAGGAAACTCGCTCTCTTAATGCACGTTTTACCCATGGATGCAACATGAGTCTCCAAACGCTCAGCAGCCAAATACCAAAGTGGACTAATTAGTTATTTAACTGTGAGGTTTAGTCAGCTGTTTTTAAAGCTGGACTTTACTGCAGCATTTTAAAAAAATTAACAACTGTATTGAGTCATAATTATGTACATCCAACGAGTGTATTTTAGGTGTGCAACGTTGGTACATATGCAAACCCATTGAACCACAACTGCAATTAAGATAATGAGCTTATTTAAACCCCTGTCAAAACGAGAATGACACCAGGCTGAATGACATAGTCCAGGAAGACTGCACACAAGACCTGCAATGCTAGAGAGCTGAGGGCAGGCTTAGCTCGGGTTTGTGGGCCGGCAGGCTGGGGAGGCTGGAGAGTGGGATGAGGGGAGACCCCAGGTGGTATGCAAGGGAAAGACCGCGCTCTCTTGAATGGTGCATTTGCATGGCTGGTGCTTTTACGGCCACTGAAGTTAGGCTCCATCCTTACACAGAGACGGGAGATGGGACACTCGATTCCTTGATGGCTACATTTCAAGGTGATGTCCTTCAGAAAGACAGTGCTGGGTTGTAAAACTGGCAAGTTCATGCAAAAGATTGCTCTCTCAACAGAGCAGAAGAGCTTACAACTGTGTTTTCTAAAGTAAGGGCTCTAAGAAAAGAGAGGCCCGAACCTGGAAGCAGGGCAGAGTCTGGCCACAGTCCTGTCCAGCAGACGGGCGTCTCCGATGGTCTCACCACCCCAGGTATTTTTCATGCCCCTTTGTAACCCTTCCTTCTCAACCTCCTTGCCCTCCTAGCAGCCAACAGGCCTTTTCCCCACCACAGATCAGATGCTTTTCTAAAATGTCGTACTCCTGGAATCACATGGTGCGGACCACTCTGTGTTTTCTCCCACTCGGCATCAATATGAGTTCACATACAGTGTCGCCTTCTCACGACCTGAGTGTTTTGCTGTGCAGATACCCCTATTTTAAACCTTCTTCACCTGTTCATGTACCTTTAGGCGCCTTCTCCTGTTTGTGCTGCTGTGCATAGCTGCAGTGAATGTTCTGGTCCTATGGCCTGGTCTTCCTCTCTCCCAGGTGCCCTCCCACAGAGAGTGGCTGAGTTGTGTGGCAGAACTCGTCCCTCCAGCTGGTTACGCCACACAAGTCTCACCAGCCGGGACAGTTCTAGTTTCCAGCACCACCTTACCTACTGGTATATGACCAGGTTTTGCATGTTCTATATTCTAAAAGGTGCATATAACATCACACTGTGCTTTTGATAACTGACCATGCCGAGGGCATTTGCAAACGTGTACTTCCCATAAATATAGTTTCTTTGGTCAAGTATTTGCTTAAATGATTTGGGTCTTAGAGCATACTGTTTTTTGCTTATTATTTAGTATGAAAGTTTATTTTTATATATTTGGAAATAGAGTCCTATATACGGTCTGCAATTGTAAATCTTTTCTCCTGCTCTGGGGCTTGCCTTTTTCTTCTACTAGAAGACCATTTTTAAAAGTCTTTAAATTGATGAAGTCAATGTATTTGTGTATCTCTCTCCAAATATTTTCTGCTCAACAGTGTGGGTGTGGGTAAAGTGGATTAGGATTTAACAAAGACGTGGATTTGTTCCCAAGCAGAATGAAGGGGGATAAAGCAAGGCAGGTGAAGGCATATTCATCACAATCACCAGAGAATTGGCCTTAGCATTGAGGCAGGCTAAGAAGGGGGAAATTAATATTTTGGGGCTGCAGGAAGATACAAAAGCAGCAAAATCATCTCATTGTGATCCTCTGTTGGGATGCAGAATTTGGGGACTCAGTGAATTAGAGGGAGTGAATTGGAAATATAGCAGGTAGTTTGGGAAAGAGATGTATTAAATCATAATTATTATTAGGGTTTTTAGTTCTTACTGATGGTAAATTCTTGATAATGACTCTGGGAGGAATAACTGAAGAACAGGCCACTAACTGAGATGTCAGGGCCCTGGAAAGACCACACACACGGATGTTGGAACCACCAAGAACCGGAGAGAAAAACTGGAAAGAGTAGAACTGAATCCAGAGGCAGAATATTCAAGAAAGAGGATTTGCCAGGAGGCAGAAAATGAGGGAAAGGAGAAGAGTGAATGGCTTAGTCTGGGGTCCTAATGAGTATTCCAGGGGATGATGGTGCTGGAAAAGGAAGAGTGTCCCTCCTCTGTGTGTCTGTCTCCTACTGCAGGAGCAGGGATCTGGACAATTCAGTGGTCCTAAAAATATGCTTTTGGAGAAATAAAATGAAAATTAATGCAATAAGCTTCATCGTTAACAGAAATGTTCATCTGGAAAATGAGTTATGGGGCACACTCCGTATTTGGCAAGTTGGCTGTCCATAGACTTGACACACACCCCCACTGGAAGCAGGTCTATGACACTATGACCCAGCCTGTGTTGGTGGTAAGAAAAATGAAGAAGAAACGAAAAGGCAGTTCTTGACCTTCAAAACGAGCCTGGTGCCCACAGCTAGACCATAGTATTCTCCTATTGAAAATGAACAGTCTCACCAAGGGCAATGTCAGACAGGTTATTTGGGACCAAGATAAAAATCACCAAAACAAGGCCACTCAATAATCTCACAGAAACAACTTTACTGTCATCTATGAAATACCAAACACCTCTTCTTCCCTCTACTACCTAAACAAGTGGCCAGGATTTCACCAGCTGGATGAATCTCATGCTGGCTCTTCTTCCTGTAGATAAGGTTTATTGCATCACCTGATGATGAAGTGTGTCACCTCTGACACCATCCAAGCAGAAAGCTCTCCCGCATCATCCAACCAAAGCCCACAACCTGTGGCAAGTCTTCCCAACACCCTACTGAGATTCTCTGTGCCTGGGGTTGTTTCTCTTGCTGTAATAACAAGCCCAATTGTGAACTGGTTTATTTAATTAGAGGTATGTATTAGTCACATTTTCGTCACTATGGCCAAAGTCCCTGACAAGGACAAGGCAGAGGAGGAAAAGGTTATTTCTTCTCATGGTTTCAGAGGTTCATCCATGGTCAGCTGACCCCATTGCTTGGGCCCACAGTGAGGCGGAGGTGGAACATCATGGTGGAAGGGCTCAGAGGAGGAAAGCCGCTCAGCGACGTCAGCCTGGGCGCAGGGGGAGAGTGAGGGAGGAACGGGGCGACATATGAACTCCAAGGGGACGCTCCGCCCCTGGCCTGCTTCCTCCAGCCACGTCCTTCCTGATTACAGTCACCACTCAGAAGAGAGGTCTTTTCAAATTATCAGTCATCGAATGGATTAGCATGCAGATGAGGTCAGGGCTCTCCTAATCTAATCATTTGGCCTCTGAGCAGTCCTATACCGCCTCACGTGAGCTTTGGGAGTCACTACATATTCAAACCCTAACAAGAAAGGTGGCTCGTGATCATCGAAGACTTTGATATTGAATGTTTAAATATTAAATATTTATTTAATATTTATTTTACTGAACTGCACTGTCCTATGATTTAGCCATGGTACAACTATTTTCAGTTGGTTAAAATGAAATTTAAAAATGAGTTTTGCTGTCTCAAATCCAATTTCTCATGGCCCACTGTTGAATAGTGGGGTTATGGGTTATTCACATCATCACAGAGAGTTCTGTTGGACAGGGCTGCTGTAGAGATTTTTGAATAGTTTTTCTCTGAAATCTTAATATCTCAATTTATCTCTACTGGAAAATTAAAAGAATATTTTAATATCTCTAATTTAGGCCATGCTACTTAAACTTTAAAATTATTTTTCCTTTTAAAATTTTAATAAAATAAAAGTTGTGTCTCTGAAAACAACTGATAAATCAGTTTTTAAAACAAATAATATATCATTAAAAATATGTAAGTGTCATTGCGAGAATATGTACCTTTACGGGATAGATTATTTTTGGAGGCGGTACCAGGAATAGAACCCAAGAACACCTAACTACTGGGTCACATCCAGCTCTATTTTATAAATACATATTTTATTTTGAGACAGGGTCTCACTAAGTTGCTTAGGGCCTTGCTAAGTTGCTGAGTCTGGCTTTGAACTCATGATGCTCCTGCCTCAGCCTCCTGAGCCACTGAGTTTACAGAATAAATGTTTTTAGTAAGTTTTTAAACATATCTACTAATGATGAGAAATAGAATGTCAAATATTATACCCTTCCTGGGTTCTGTTATTTTATTTATTTTGTGTACATATGTGTTAAAAATTAATAAAGTCTTCAAAGTGTTAGGGTCAATTTTCTCTCTCTCCAAATGTGTATATGCATTTAATATAAATTCATGTTATATAATAGATATGAACAGATACATTAAATAATAGACACTCACCTATCATATATCTTTCCCAAGACTGTTAATAGTACATTTTCTTCTGTTCTTGCTGAGTAATTGTGTTTCTTTTCCTCTTTAAGTCACAATCCTTATCCTACAAATTCTGAAGATGACAAAGTACTTCATGGTTTCCTTCCCTTATGATTCCTGGTCATGATGTTCTTCTGAGATGCCAATTCTATATTTTTACTTTTGACCCATCAGATCAGTTTTTGAGAATTAACTTCACTGTCCTTGGGGTTAAGTTCTCTTTTCTCATTTCACATGATTTTGGCAAAATATGAAATTGCTTTTCTACTCTTGCCCTGGACTGAAATACACCTAGATTAAGAATTTACAGCCCCCTGTGTAACTCCACAAATGTTGTTTGTCCTGTTCTCTTTTTACTAGAGAGAAAACCCTGATGCCACCCTTGCAGGAAGGGAAGGCAGGAGACGTCCTGTTCTTTGGGGCACTCCCCAGGGGAGCCATGCCGTGGGGTGGACTCTCCTCTGCAGGGCCTTACTTAGGACCCTCCACCTTCCAGGGTGCTCACCTGCTGCATTGTGGGAGCTCTGACCTTTACAATGCGGGTGCCGAGGGGCATTTGGATGGAGTTAGGGCTCATTCTCATCAAGTCTTGAGAAAATCCAAGTTGAATGCTTTGAGACTGGGGCAGAATGGCGACTGCTGGCCCCAGGGGGAGGGAAGGGCTGTCACACGCTCTCATCAGGCGGGAGACTCAGTTCCCAGGGACCCCGCCATCCCTGCCCATTGCTGTTCAGCCCTGGAGGAGCAGAGTTCTAAATCCAAACCCTCTGGAAGCTTTCTCCCAATGGCCCGTGGGATGCTGGGGGCAGTGCCACAGTGGCCAGGGAGTTAGCAGGGACTGGGGAGTAGCCATCTTGAGTCTTCGCTTGCAAACGCTGTCTATGGATTGACTGAGTAATTAATCCATGGAAATTCTATTTCTTAGTATTTTCACCATCAAAAATCACTTCCATATCATAGTTTTAAAATTTTCTAAAAGGATACTTTTTGACATTTTGTGAGATGAATTAAATGTAAGATTTAAATTTACATAGAACATGGAAGAAATTCCAAAGTACTACTGCTGTTTAATAATTTTCACCAAATTTATTTTTGCTACATTTTGACCTGTGACAATAATTTATTGGGTTCGCCTGTGCTTTTCAACCTATAATTAAAGCAATTGTTTAATTATCTGCTCTGGTGAAGTGCTAAGTCTCAATATTGTGCCACCTTTGGAAAATGTATTTAGGTTTTGGCATATTTTCTCCTATTTGTTTTGTAAAAACTAAACAAAGATCCTCCAATATAGAAAAATATTTTTTTCTTGGTCTTTATCTTTTCAATAGTCCTAGAGAGATCATTTTCATTATATGAATTTATCTAACATATTATGCATTTTCCTTAACAAACATTATGGTTATCTTTAAATGTGACTGTCATTATCAATTTCTGTCTTAGTCCATTTTACTTTGCTATAACAAAATCCCTGAGACTGGATGGTTCATAAGGGGAAAAAAATATTTATCATGGCTCATGTTATTGGAGACTGAAAAGCAGGTTTTCTGTATTTTCATTATAACTTGACTACAACTCAAGTCTTACAACGTAGAATTTTCCTGATGAATCAGAATCAGATTTCCTCATTTAAAATGATGATTTATTAAGTCAACAACAAGAAACAAACTAAAAAGTTAATACAGGATTCTATAAATGAGGCATAGTTAAAACTAGGAACACCAGCGTGTTGTGTTCCTCTTGATTCCACAGTAGTAACAAATGACACGCTAGTTTCTCAAGTGATGTTTGGAGTTCTCCTCATGATTTTCACCTTGCTGAACTTTTTTATTTTATAAATGCATTATTTTCAAGGTCAACTATAAATGTAAATTGACCTCGTGGTGTTTCAAATAAAATGAAGCATCAAATATGTTGACAATTTTTCTAAAAAAAAAAAAAATCAGTGTTCAAAGTTAGTAGAAATTTCATAGTAGTCGTCTTTAATTCACTCCTAGCTCAGCACTCAGGACTCACAGCACCGCGGTGAAGGTGAGCGAGCTCACACCCCTTGCATCAGGGACTTTGGTCCTATCACTGGGCTGCCAAAAGGCTGCTGCGTCTCTTGGGCTTTCCAGTTCTCCTGTTAAGCATGGTTGATGGTGTGGATCCTGTGACTGCCCCGTGTCAGCTTCCTCTCTGGATCTTCTTATACTGACTCTTAGCCCCATAATCTCTCTTGACCTTACCATGTCTCTAAAGTGTGCAAGCGTGATCTAGGTGGTGTTTCCTCAGCTCTTCCAGCTGACTAATCAGGATGAGTCACACAGAGAGTCTGCCACTGCCAGAATGAGAAGTCTTCAGTGAATTCTTAGAGTTGAGTGACCTCAGGAAGCTAAGCCAGCAGATCAACACTGGCACCATCAGGGACGCTGCCACGTGGTGAGAGGAGGGCGGTGAAGCCTCCGCCAGGTGCTGATCCTGGCAGACAAGGTCACAGAGGACAGTCCATAGCAGCACTAAGTGGAAACAACAGCACTCATGGCTCACTTCTGCGCCAGGCTCCCTCCAGGAGTCTGTTCTGAAGCTCCTCGGTGCTGAAGGCAGCAGTGAGTCCAACCCAGGTGCCTGACCGTGTCCAGGAAGCGGGGAGCAAAGGCAGGTGTCTGCCCAGAGTGGCTTCGGACCGGGCTCTAGTCAGCTCTTCTGGTCCCAGAGCCTCGCTTTTGAAAATCACGCCCAATTCGCAGGAGGCGAGACGGTGAGCAGGGGATGAAAGTATGAAGCAGTCCCTGGTGAAGGGGACCCCCATGGTGGGGATGCAGCCACCGCAGGCTGCTTTCTCTGTAAAGCTCTACCTTGGCGTCACATAGCAGACGTCATGGATAAAATCCTGCGGTCGCCGGACATGATAAAGAGTTCCCCTTGAGTTTCAGCCACTGGTCCCTGGTACACCTGGCGTGGTGCGGGGAGGGCTGGCAGGACCCCAGGAGGGGAACATGCACTCGGAATTCTGCGCTCCGGGAGGCGGGCATTTGTGGAGGCAGCGCAACAGCACGTCACTTTTGCAATTTTGAATATTATATGTTTTCACCACTTAGGGACCGAGTGGCAAAATTAAATGACTCCAATAACCAATTTGAATTTAATACATGTTTATAAAAAATAAGTACAGAATGGTAAAATCAAATGATGAATAAGCAATCTGTTTTTCATACACCCATGTATACATCAAAATTCATGAAATTTTAAAATCAACTGGTTTGGATCTTATCTGAATTCATCATCATATTGTCGATGGGAATAAAACATAATTTATCATTGCCTCAGCTAAGAAAGTTATGGAGATATACTTAAGCTTGTAAGAAATCCTTGATAGTACATTTTAGCTAGAGAATTTAATCTTGAATTAAAACTTTAAAGAAAAATAATTGATAATTTGCCCGCTGTTTAGTCAGTATTATTATTATTATTATTATTATTATTTTTGCCTCTGTGACCAAAAGTCCTGACACAACAATTTTAGAGGATGCAAAGTTTCAGAGATTCTCAGTCCATAGATGGACTCGTGGTTTCAGAGGTCTCAGTCCATAGATGGCTGGTTCCAGTGCCCTGGGTCTGAGGTGAGGCAGAACATCATGGTGGAACGTCATGGAGAAGGACAGCAGCTGAGGCAGCCAATCAGGAAGAAGACAGCTCCACTCACCATGGACAGGACGTGAACCCAAGGCACGCCCCCAGTGACCCACCTCCTCCCGCCACACCCCACCTGCCTACAGTTACCACCCAGTTAATCCATTCAAGTGGATCACTGCACCCCTAAGTGAAAGCTCTGTAATCTAATCATTCACCTCTGAACCTCCTTGCGTTGTCTCACAGGTGAGTTTTGGGGGACACCTCATAGCCAAACAGTAACATCCAGTTTTATTTTTATTTGAAATAGTGCTTCAGTTTAACCTTAAAACACTAGTATTAAAGATTTTTCTCGTTATACTAGACTCAATGTACTGCTTTCTCATGTTTTAATATACTACTAAGATACACCAAAATAAGAAATAAACCTATTTTAAAGTATTTATTACATTAACAGTATACAATTATTTTATACACACAAAATACAAGAATTTGAATAATTTATTTTCCTCAAGCTAATTATTAATCTGAAGTTCTGAGATCCATCTAAAAACATTCAATTTTTTAACATTAAGAAAAGCAAATGAGCCTGGTTCACTGGCTCATGTCTGTAATCCCAGGGGCTCAGAAGGCTGAAGCAGGGGGATCAAGAGTTCAAAGCCAGCCTCAGCAGTGGCAAGGCACTAGGCAACTCAGTGAGACCCCGTCTCTAAATAAAATATAAAATAGGGCTGGGGATGTGACTCAGTGGTTGAGTGCCCCTGAGTTCAATCCCCAGTACCAAACAAAAATAAAAACACCCCTCCCAAAAAAATAGCAAATGTATTTTAATGGATAGATAGTACATAAAAAAGTAACAATGGGAAAAATCTGCTTTTTGGGAATTCTTTAAATATCAAAATGGTGAAGAGCAGTCATAATTTGTGAAGGTCCGTGGATAATGTGTTTTGATCTAAGATGAGTGGGAGGCTTGGGAGCTGAAGGAGAAGTGAAGGCCTGAAATGAGGGAGGCATAGCTAACCCATCAGGTGAGGAAAGACCAGGGGAAACTCTCAGCTGAACTGACGCATCACTAGCCTGACAGCCTGGAGCTGGAGACAGAGGAGAAGTTCTAAATTTGTTACTAGTCTGTTTTCAAATACTGAAATCTATTCAGGAATACAAATATCTTTGTCAGAGAAATGAGATTTTTGTGGAGGTTGGGTGGATATTACTAGGGATTGAACTCAGAGGCATTCGACCCCTGAGCCACTTCCCCAGCCCTATTTTATATTTATTTAGAGATAGGGTCTCACTGAGTTGCTTAGTACCTGAGTTGCTGAGGCTGACTTTGAAAGTGCCATCCTCCTGCCTCAGCCTCCTGAGCCACTGGGATTGCAGGTGTGTGCCACCACACCTGGTGAGAAATGAGATTTTTAAAATGTAAGACAGGGATATCTCAGAATGCTCAGACCAGATAGAAAACAGTGCAGCCACCTTGATTCTTGATTCATCTGTGTCTGCTATGTGTCCTCAGATAGGCTAGCTAAGTCTGTCACATTATTGTCAAGAGAACTCTATACAAATTGCCTGAAAATGAGAAAAGAAAACTGCAAATAGTTTACTAGCTCTATGACTGAAACTGATGAAATATAAATTTCATTTAATGTAGAAATGTAGATTATAAAAAATTCTGCTGATAATGTTCTAACTCACAATCCATACTATAACTCTTATATAAATGTTTTGCTGAGGTATGTTGGAATGTTTCTTTAAGGTTTTTCTTTGTTTCTTACTTCAAAATAGTGCAGAAAATGTTGGCTATGCAAGTTTTCATGAATATGATTTATTACTTAAAGTTTCATATGTAATTGATGCATTTCTTATGCATCCAAAGAAACTGGAAATCAAAGAGAGAGTTTTTTTCTCAAAGCTGTCTTATCTATGAATGTAAATACATTAATCTATGGTAGAGCATAGAAAACTTGTGAATTATAGCATTTCTTAGTACAATCACAAGCTAATCAAAAGGCTAATATTTTGTGCTCATAGACACAGCTCAAATCTGTGAAGGAGCTTAGTATCCATAGCAACTATCATAACATAACAGTCTGTTCCTCCCAGACCACTTTTTTTGTTTGTTTGTTTTGTTTTAGATTAAGAAGAATTCCCTAGGCTGATTGTTAATATTTTGTGCTAGCAAACTACTGAACCAAGAAGACAATCTTGCTAGCAACTGTGTTTGAGATTAACTTCTGAAAAATTAATTTACTAAAGACAAGAGGAAAAGCCAAATGCTTGCCATAAATATAACAATCAAATACATGAAATTTATGGAGTTATAAAGGTCAAATTCAGAATTTCCAGCTGTGAATCTAATTGAGAAAAAACATTGATTTCTTTATAATTTAATGAGCATTGGATATGTAAAAACATATATTGGACAGGAAACTGGATTGGTGCTAGTCCATTACAACTACTCAATATGGTCACAAAAATAACATGTGTACATAGGAATCAGTGATCCCAAGTCCATGTTCATACTTTATTATTTACTTATTTATCTGACATTTAAAGTTCCTACAGAGGTGCACGCCATGAGTAAAAAGTCAGTCTTTTCAGGATCCACGGGGTGAAGCTCCAACTTGCTTTTTAGAGTTGGTGCTATGGTTTGGACATGGTTTGAGTATGTTCCCCAAAGGTTCATTAACTGGAAGCTGGGTCCCCAGAGTGGTGAGGCTGAGAGGGGCAGGGACTCATGGGGGACAGCCAGGTCATGGGTGCCACCCTCAGAATGGGTGGTTCTCCTGACAGCAAACTGCTCTCAAGGGGCAAGGCTGCCCCCAGGTATGGTGCGATCTGCTATATGTGCACCTGCCATTGTGATGCCAATTGCCATCAGGACTTCACCAGAGCCAAGCAGAAGCTCCTCCCATGCTCCTGGATGTCCAGACTCTGAGTTAAATGAACCTTTTTATTTAAACAGATATCCCAACTTCAGACATTTTGTTATGGTAATGGAAAAAGGAGGAATACAGTTGGAATTAGTGCTTTCAGATGCACAAGTAAAGATGACATAGTTCTTACCCTTATCTTGAAAAAGGCTTTAGGTAAAACTGACCAAAGAGGTTGCAACCTGCCATATAACTTAGAGAAGAGAAACAGATGCCGTTTATTTTCTTCTTTATGTCACATAAATACTTTAGAGCAGTTTTTTCAAATGTTGATCAGTGTCAAAAACAGAAGGGCTTAGTGAACTCACAGAGAACTGTCTCTTCTTCCACTCTCAGAAATCCCGCTTTGAGAGGTCCGTGGCCTGAGAACCTGCATTTCTGACATGTTCCAGGGAGGCTGGTGCTGCAGGGATGACCTTGTAGAAGATGAAGCGTTTCTGCCTTTGGCGAGTTCTGAAGTTGAGTGAGGGTCTACTCTGCTATAATTTGTCTCGCATTACTCCTGCCTTATTTCCTGAAGTAACTTAACATCCAATTATTGTTTCCTCATGTTAACCTAAAATATCTTTCTTCAATGTATTTCTTTTTAGTCTTCTATTCCTGAAATTTCAATTATCACATTTTTGTGGATGGTTCTAACATATCCCCAGATAGACTTTTAAGTTCTTACCCACGTTTAAATGCTTTGCCTGTTGACAGCCTACTAACTGGACAGGACACTTGGTTGCTCTGAGCCAAGCTTGGTTCAACTACAGCCCCAAATCTGTAATATGAAAACTTAACCTAGTACTGACACAGAAAGACTGTACCTTCAGTTATTCCTATAGGAGAACTTGACATTTCTGATTGCAAGATACAGGTTCTGTGACTATGTTCTGCTTAGGTTTCTTAATCTTTTCTCATATATTCCAGTTGTTCTCGAAATCCCTTGAACATGTACTAGGAAAAATACCATTGGTTCTTTGATGAAACAGCGTTTAAGGAATCTGAATGAGGCCATAGTAGGGCTGGGGACATAGCTCAGCTGGTAGAGTGCTTGCCTTGCATGCACAAGGCCCTGGGTTCAATTCCCGGCAGTACCAAAAAAAAAAAAAAAAAAGAGGGAGGCCATAATGTGCTAGTTTAACCTGCCCTGTCGGTGTGGTTTTAGAAAAGGCACTTTGGCTCCAGTGACCGATGGGTGTTACCACCTGAGCTGGGACAGGTTGGTTCCAAGGAGGTCAAGGCCAAGATGCTGAAACACACAGATGGTAAAATACAGAAGCCGCTGGCTCTGCTCTCCTCTAAGGCTCTGTCCTGCTTGCCAGCAAGCCCTGAGGGGACCTTCCCAGCAGGGAAGCCCCAGCATTCTCTCCTCTTGTTTCCATTTCCACATCTGAAGCGATCATCCCAGTGGTCCTCAGAGGTTGCTCACCAGAACCACATCTGTGTTCACACCCTGCAGAGATGAAAGAGAACAGCCGGGGCAAGAGCACACACATATTTCAAGGCCATCAGATGGAAACTGCACACATCATTTCTATCATTTTATTGGTCAGAATTTCATCACATGCCACTACCCAGCAACAGGAGGTGCTGCCTGAGAACATGTGTGCACCTCTCACTGTGTCCCCTCTCTTTTGAATTATTTATTCCAAAGCCTTTTGTATAAGAAGTAGCCTTGGAAAATAAAGACAATATGTCCCTCCACAGCAGAAGAGGGACTACCTCGCCAGACACGAGCCCTTTTGACCCCAAACTCAGGGTTCTTCTCCAGTGTTGCTGTCCATGATGTGAGAAGGTGTCATTTGGTCTTCTTCATTCAGCTCTCAGGGGATCAGGGGCCCAGGCACTGTCACAGAGGATGCTTACACCAAGGACCTTACACTTGCTGTGAGTAGCAAAGCCTTTTCCTCTGACGCAGAAGCCTCATGTCTTCTGCCGCATGGGTGAAACTGGTGGGCTGACTTCTCAGTTTGAAATCGGGGTAACATCTCAGCCCTTTCAGAGCGTTTGATGGTTTAGACAGTGATGATGAGGTGGTATCAAATAACTTGACTTTATGGAAGAGAAAAGAAGAGAGCAGTTGGCTTTCTAGGGGTCCATGGAATCATTAGTAGACATGTTGCCCGAAGTCTACCTGAATTCACCTCATCGACTGTTAGAAGACATTTGGGAAATAGTCACAGAATAACCACAAAGGAGGTTTCAAGAGTGCTGCCCACATCTGCTCTGGCCATTGCTCTCTTCCCTGGGTGGGAGGACTTCCTAGTTAGTGGGGATGTACTGTCACATTCCTTGTGCAGCCGTCGCTGGTACTGACACTTGTCCTGAACCCACTCCAGACCACAGCTTCCGAGAGAGCGTCTGGGCACTCGGTGAGGGAAACACAGGACTGCACTGGACAGAAACTGCCGGCATGGCTAGAGAAGGACAGGCAGCAGCACAGCTAGTTTCCAAGCAAAAGTGGCAGTAGTCACATGGCTTACAGCTCAGTAGCTCTTGCAGTCTCTCCAGCCAACCCTGGATTCATTCAGAAATGATAGTAAAAGTTCTAGGTGGCATTTTTTAATGGTTCCTGTCTGCTTCAAGGAGTCTTTGATCCTCTCATGGAGAACATTCCAAGGAAAAAAACAAAGAAAAAAAGAAAGTTCCATGAAATAGATAAGAAAAGCCACTCGCATGGACACGCATCAGGCATTGTCTGGTTTATCTGCTCTCATTGCCCACCACTAAGTTTGCAATGTCAAGGAAGGTGATCCTGGAGTATAAGACACTGCCCAAAGAAATCTCCACTTCCTCCTGCTGCCCATTCCAGATCCTAGAAAGATCTCCTAGCCTTATATTGAAATTGCACAGAAAGTCAAGTGCTATAGGAGTGGGCAGCAGATGCCTTGGGCTAAGATGGACTTCTTGACAGTAGACATACATGTGAGTGAGTTATAGTTGGTTTGGCCAAAGGGTCAGACTTCATGCCTTTGCAGACACAAGAAGAAATGCACCTGCAAACTGGACACCAGACTGTCGGGGTTTCCGGGACCCCCAGCCTTGGGCACGGTCAAGATGGCGCCTGGCGCTGAGCCAAAGGCGGCCAGCTATACAGTAAACAACCAGCGAATTCCAATGATTGGCTAGTTAACGATGTGATTAGAGCATGCCCCCCTCGTGTACCTATTCTATGCCTGCAGCTGTCCGCGCGTTTACCTCGTGTGCTCTCCCCTGATTGGTTGAAGTGTATATAAGCTTGGTGGGTGGGGGAGTAAAAAAGAAGCTGAGAGTAGGAAGAAGCTGAGAGTGGGAGTAGAAGCGAGGAAGAAGAGTGCGAGCGAGAGCGAGAGCCGAGTGGGAGAAGCGGAGCGGCCGAAGCAGGCGTGAGCCGAGCGGGAGAAGCGGAGCAACCGGAGCAGGTGAGAGTTAAGCAGAGGGAAAGAGAGAGAGAGAAAGAAAAGAGAGAAAGGGATAGAAAAGAGGGAAAGAAAGGAAGACTGTGCACAATAAACTTCCAAAGTTTCAGACGTTTGTCGTGTCTCTCTCTGCGGGCAGAGGGAACGCGATACCAGACACTGCATTCCTTTGTGGTCAGGGATGTCTTAGAGGGCAGGGTGTTTTCCCAGGCTATGGCATTGCTGTGCCAGGGTATGGGCTGGCCCCCACCCCTTTCTGGCCCTGGAGATCAAGCTCTATCATGTGTTCAGCTTTCCAGACTATTCAAAGCATGAAAATGGTGCACCTTTTCAAAAAGGCCATTCCACAGCCCTGAGAGTCAAAATACTCAGTGCTCCTTGACATTCCTGCCATCCGGAGGCATCCGGTGTTGTCACTGGAATGACCTCTTCAGAAACAGAGTCATCTTTTTCTGACTCTGTGTCCCTCCACTCTTTACTTCTGGTCTATGTACCTCAGCAAAAGTTTGTTTATTGAAAGTGACTGGCTTCAGAAAGGGATCATTTCTTCTTGGCTACTTCTTGTCTAAGAGTTAGAACCAAAGAAAGAAGGAATTATGCAGGCAAAATTTAAAGTTTGGAATGATTGGAATTACACTCTGAAGATTTTCAGGTGTGAATTTTTTAATTTATTTTGAGCACTTATCCAGGTCACATGTTTTTAGATCTTCCAAGTCACAGCCAAATCAAGAAAAGGGACCTCAACAAGGGACCTATAAGAATCGGGCAATTCTAGATTGGTCATCTAGATTTGCTCATTGCATTTACATATCTTGGATCATAACGATCATGACCACTAGATTAAGTTCATTACTTACCAGGTGCCTCTAGAGTCGCCCATGCAGAGCAAAGGGAGGGACACATGAATCTATGCAGGTTTTATCAAAACACCCTCATGCATCTTGAACCTGAACTTTGCAGACACAGCTCCCAGTGTGAGTAGGGGAATACTGAACAAAGTAGAAATCATAGCTCCTGGAATGGACGCCACTTATTTCATTGTGCTGGGAAGAAAGCAACCACATGAGTACCTGGAGAGGAAATATCTCTGAATTCCAGAGGGAAGGAGAAGTGAATATATTACTGATCTCTGTCCATCAGGTTAGGGTTAGGGCTAGGGCATTCCTGGTGAAGTAACAATTCCCGGGAAGTTCTCCCAGAATGCAAGCATTTGCGGTTAGTAGACTTCCCGATTTCCCATCCCTGACCAGACAGCTCTGAGAAATGCTCACTGAGAAATTCATGGGAAGCAGCAGGGAATAACACCAGCTCCAGCAGCTACCAAGCAGATCACCTGTGGAAATCTCAAACTGTCCACCCTCCCTCTATGTTCAGAGCTGCCACTCAGCCACTCCGTAGGCTAGATAAAGGTTACCTATCCCCGGTGGATGGTGTAGACCACTGGGGGAAAAGGGACTGAATGACCACAAGCAGTATTTCAGGTACCTGGATTTAGTCATTCTAATTGGGGACCTAAAATTCTCAGTCAGCTAGGGTGGGTGTTGTGGGAATCATCAACTTGGGCCTCCCCACTGACATGGGTCCCTCTTGGGAAACCCAATAGTAACAAAAATCTTTTATGCATAGGGATCCCACATGTGCCTTGGAGACTGAAATTCTGCTGTGAAGTCCAGCATTTGCTGCCTCCTTTGTGGAAACATAGGGGTTTGCCCCTTATGGCTGGTCATGGGAGACCTTCTGGAGTTTAAGGAAACGTTGTAAGTGAGATCCCATGGTATTCAGATGAAAATAATGACAGAGTGCTCCTGAATGAGGTGACCTTGGGTGCTGAGAGAGTATCCCAGAGAGAGAGCAGGCTCATTACTCATGCTCCCAGTGGGCAGTTATGTCTGCAAGGGGTATCATTTAATTATAAAAGAAGTGTTGAGTTTTTATGTGTCTACAGCTAACGTGACCAGAGGTACCATCTCAAGTCTGGAAGACATTCAAGTCAGCCACAACTCACTGGGAAGCAGGGTTTTATGTGACAGGCTTGTGCTATACTGAATCCATGTAGCCCGCAGGATTATAGAATCTCTGTTTTTCACAGTAACTGACTGATGACCTGCAATGCTCAGTAGAGAAACAAAGAGAAAGCCACCTGTCTTCCTGAGGTAGATCTTGATAATTCGTGGGTTTTTCCAGCTGGTTTGGTCTGAGGCCCCAGGGGACAATGTGGTCAAGGTCAACTCTGCAGTACAGCCCCATTCTGCTTCTCAGTGTCCTATTGATAGTAAGAATTTTAAGAAAATTCCAAAAGGGAGAAATTGAAAAGATTTGGTATCACCTGCTGCCAGGCCAATGGAATGCTGTACTCATGGGACATTAGTTAGAAACCAAGTTCAGCAATAATAGCAGGGTTGCATATTGACAGGAGGCAATTCTTCTCAGCTCTTTAAAGTGTCTGCACGTCCTGCAAGCAGTATGTCACCGCCTACTGTTTCTCTGGATTTTCTTTTAATGATGTTTGTTTAAGGAGCAGAGTCAGAAGATAGAGTTAGTATCTCCCTCCAGAACACAGGACAAGTACGCTGTCGTCTTAAAAATATCTGCTCTTCCTAAGGTCAGGGTTCTTTCCCTGTAACGCAACCCACTTTGTGAACAGTTGTCATTGTGTCCCCTCATCAATTTTTAATATGAAGCTCTGACCCCTGTCTTTGAGACAGTGATGAAGTGAAGACGGGGTCATCACAAAGGACTGGAATGAAGTCTACTTGTATAAGACTGTTTTGGGACACAGGAAAGTCCACGTAAAGATTCAGGGGAAGACAGACATCTTCAAACCAAGGAGACAAGCCTGAGAAGAAACCAGCCCCACTAACATCTTGATCTCAGACTTCTAGCCTCCAGAACTGTGGGAAAATAAATTCCTATTGCTTAAGTTCCCATGGTTTGTGATGATGTTTTATGGCAACCCTAGGAAGCTAGGCTACATCTGGATACTGTATGGTTTGAGTAAAAACATCCTCTGTCTCCGACCAAAGAGTCTTGTGACTTTGTTTTATTTTCTAGCATTCATCCAGACAAACTTTGAACTTGCAAGTAGGGTACAACCTCAGAATATTCAGGTCAAGAAAAGGGAAGCTAAGAAACCTGGTCTCTAGCCGGGGGACTACGTACAGAGACTACATTCAGGGAGGTAGGCCTGATACCACCAAAACCAGGAAGGTTGGGACAGGCAGGCGATAGGACAGGTGGGATAACATTGACAGGAGCGTCAATGTCCTGAGAGCAATGAGTGTGTATTTATTCAGTCATTTAAAATGTCACAGTCATATTTTAAATTGGCATTTCCCAGTGCTTTTTTTGAGGATCCTATGGGTATTTCTGGGTTAAACAGTTGTAAACAGTGACTTTATGGAGAACTTTCAGAGGTTTTGCATGCCAGTGACCATACTGACTTGACCCTGAGAGATCTGAACGTACAGATTTTCTTAATATTTTCATTGCAGTTGACATTTGCCATCCCATAGACATATTTTGCAAAATTCACAGAATTCTATTCCAACCTTTTTGAGTTAGTGAACGGATGTCTCTGAAACTAAGTGACTTGATTTAAAGCTCTGTTCTTGTAAAAGTGAGCAATGGAATCCATATGCTCACATTTTCATTTGAATGGTTTTTCTAGGATGACACATCTTTTAAAAATAGGCATAAATTTAAGGTAAACAAAGGTTCAATGTATTGTAAAAAATGTGTGCAATCCTTAAATATGTTATATAAAGTATAAGAACTATTTAATCTATCTAAATCTAATTTGATAATAGTAAAACCTTAATAATGCTCTGTGTAATCTTATTTTTAATATTTTAACAACCACTTTTATCAGGCTCTATAGAATTTTGGATACTTTTTTTGAGGTGGGAAATTATTTCAAGAAAATGTGTGTCAAGGAAATACTATTTTAAAAATCTAATTTCTTATAGCAAGTAGAGTCACAATGAGTCTATGGGTATATTTTAAGCCATGCCATGTTTATCTGGGCAATACCATCATTAATATTTAAATTCTTAGGGGACACGGCTATTTTTGATTCAGGTTTTCTTTATTGACTGTTGAGTTTCAAGATATCATTGTGCCCTTTCCCCAGTGAATATGAAGTTTCCAAGTGCTTTATAAATAAGTGTTCTGTGTTAGCTTTTCGTCAACGTGACTAAAATTTCAGAGAAGAACTACTTAGAGGAGGAAAAATGATTTGGACTGCTGGTTTCAGAGGTCTCAGTCCATGGTCAACCAACTCCCTTACTCTGGGCCTGAGGTGAGGCAGGATATCATGGCGGAGCAGAGTGGTGGAGGAGAAGCTGCTCAGCTCATAGCAACCAGGAGGCAGAGAGAACAGGGAGCCAGAGACAAGATGTGGTCCCCAAAGGTACGTCCCCAGTGACCTAATTCCTCCGATCACAACATACCTGCCTACAGTCACCACCAGTGTTCCATTCAAATCATTAATTCATCAAATAGATCAACACACTGATGAGGTGACAGCTCTCACTCCCCAGTCTTTTCCTAGAAGCCTCACCGCGGAACCTTCTGCATTTGGGAATTATTTTCCAAACATGAGCTTTCTGAGGGACAATTCCAGATCTCAACTGCGGCGTGTACCTAGAGTAACTGTGCTTGAACATAACGCACACCGCGCAACAGTTTGCTCTCATCCTGTTGGCAATGCTGGTAGCGTTTGGGAAGGTGGTGAGCAGACCCCCGTGTACCATTTCCCAGGAGCTGCAGTTTTGTTACTTTGGATGGCAAAAGGGGATTAGGAAGTAGATGGAATTAAGGTTTCCAATCAGCTAGTCTTAAAATAAGGAGATTAGCCTGGTTTATCAGGGAGGGGGACTGATACAATCTCAAGAGTCTTAAGGCGAGAGGAGGCCAGCACCCCTTAGCCACAGTACTGCCACATCAAGCAGACTCACCAGGTCTCGCACCTGAGGCCGGGAAAGCGGTCGAAAGCTGAACAAGGCAAGGAAATGGTTCCTCCCTAAGGCCTGTGAAGGCAGCTTCCTGAAGACTTTGCTCTTTAACCCAGGGAGGCCCATTTCAGACTTCTGGCCTCCAGAGCTGTAAGGTGATACACCTGTATTGCTGTGTGGTAATTGTCACAGCACTGCTACGGAGCTAACACAGCACAAGATCAGCTACAGATTTGTTTCAGAAACACCTTGAGTTCCTCTGTCCTCCTCCACCCCATGCTATTGTGCAGGTGGAATTGATTCACAGACGCAAAGCAGTTTAGAATGCCTTGTGCAGGCAGAAATCAGTAAGCACAATGGTCACAGACCACGGGGCTTAAAAACAAACACCCCCATTGCTCAGAAAGGCAGCCTCTGCTCCCCTGCGCCCTTCCCCCTCTGCCTTCCCCTGCAGCATTTCCATCTTTATCCTTCACCTAGGATGCCTTCAATTTGGAAAGCAGCAGTGGCCTCCATTCAAACAGCCAAATAAAGGTAGGTGTTTTGATAGGAGGCGTTCGGGCCATAGGCCGTGCCTTAATCAATGTTAGCCAGTGGCTGGGAGAATTTAGTGGGTCCTCCTATGAAGTGAAGTCCGTTTGTCAGAGCCATGATGCTGGTGTCAATGACTGCTGTGCACTTTCCCAACATTATGGCTACATTATTATTATTGTTTTAAATAGAGACTCTAAAGGCTGTAGTACTTAAAAGCGGATAGCAAAGGATTCATCAAAGAAAACCCGATAAGGGGTTTTAGCCTAATCTGCAATTTACAAGTCTTTTCAACTGTCTTTCTTGACCTCAGTGCCTCACAGCAGGCCAAAAATGTAATCCTCCTCCTGAGCTCCTCACAGCCACATCATTAAGGTGTCTGGCTGTGATAATCTTGCCACAGTGGGGACTTGCTGCAGATCTCTCCACATTCACTGGAGGTTTCTTAAGCCTGAGAAGGGCCCTCACCATTTAAATCACAATGTTCTGAAACTCTCATTTGAACATCAATAATTCAGCTTTCTTTCACATTTCTGGTTTTAGCCTGTTATTTGACTTCAGGTGGGAAAACACAAATGGTTTCTTGTACCACTCCTCGGGAATGGATCATTGCTTGCTATGCCTCAGGTGTTCGGCAATGGCAATGGTGAAATCACAATAGTCAAGAGGTAGATTGGAGGTTCAAATACTGTACTTTTTAAAGAACCAAGGACAGGAACCTATTTCAAAATTCGCATGTGTTTAGAAGCATATCTGTACAATTTATTTCTTGACTAATTCCTACTGAGCAGTTATTCTACATTTAACACTGATAAGTTCTTTGATACCTCATTCGTTTAAATAATTGAAATAAAACTGTGAAGATTCTGATGTAAGTCTATAATGGTTAATATTACACACTGTTCTGAATATAAGGTAATCAAAAATTTATTGATCATCTGCTACAGAATATTCCAATTAAGATTTTTCTCATTTTATGCAACACAGAAGGGTTATCAATGTGATTTTAAATAAGTTAGAGATGATTACATGAATCTATGGTTTAAACATATCTCCAAGTTCTCTGAGAAATATCTTAGTCTGCTGGCAAAAGACCATAGACTGGATGGCTAAACAACAGGATTTGTTTCTCACTGAGCTCAGGCTGGGAAGTCCAAGGTGAAGGTGCGGATGATTTGTTTCCCAGTAAGGACTTTCTTCCTGGCTTGCAGGCTGTGACCTCACCCGGAGGGGAGAAAGAGAAGACTTGTCAGTGTTTCTTCTCATAGGGACACTGATCCCATCCTGGGGGCCCGAGCATGAACTCATGATTGATCTAAACCCAATAACATGGCATAGGGGGTTAGGACTGAGCATCTGAAATTGGGGGACAGTATCAGTCCACAGCAACCACTGATGAATAAATTCTCCTTTGATTACTCTTAATATGTTAATATGCATATTACTCCAAGTCATCATAGCTGTTCGGTTTATCTAAGAATCAGTGCAATTAGGTGGTACAAATGCCTGAGCTAGAAATGTCAGATGCTTTATTTAAAAAATATTTTGAGTATATGTACAATCACCATGTGTCAAGGCTGATTAGAAGTTTATGGCATATATGGAAAAATGAAATAGACTGTGACCCCCACCTCCAAATGTCCCTATGGGATATTGCTATTACCTGCATGGCCCTTAATTCAGGTTCCTGGACCAGAAGGTGAGAGGATGGAGAAAAGACAGACAGACACACAAATGGAAAAAAAAAACTGGGTCTCAGTGGTTGACTGCAGCCCTGGCAGGGAGGTAGTGACACACAACAAGCTCAGCACGTTTATTATATGGCTATAAATATGGAAAGGATTTATTGTGAGAAAGTTTCTTCAAAGCAAGCGGAACCAAGGTCATGAGTATGAGCAGCCTGATTGTGATTATCAGCTTCACCCGAAGCTTTCTACCCCGAGTGGCTGGTGTCTGCACCTCAAGGTCAAGAGCTGAGCAGCTCCATGGCCAGCACAGAACCTCCTACTGAACAGAGCATCACCGTAGCAACTGGGCAGCCTTAAATTGATGTCTTCTCACTGACAGTTCCCAAGAGAGGCATCACCTGTGTAATAGGACAGTTCAAGACCCATAATTCAGTTGCCTCCCCCGACTGGACTTAAATGGCCTAATCTCAGAAAGTGACAGGTTAGAGAGATCTCTCCAGCTTTTCTTTCTTTCTTTTTTATTTTTTTTTTATGAAATTCATCTGGAAGAATAAGAAACCCAGAATAGTTAAAGCAATCCTTAGCAGAAAGAGCAAAGCGTGGGTTATCACAATACCAGATCTTCAACTCTACTACAAAGTAATAGTATCAAAACCGGCATGGTATTGGTACCAAAATAGACAGGTAGATCAATGGTGCAGAATAGAGGACATGGACACAAACCCAAATAAATACAATTTTCTCATACTAGACAAAAGTGCCAAAAATATGCAATGGAGAAAAGATAGCCTCTTCAACAAATGGTGCTGGGAAAACTGGAAAACCATATGCAACAGAATGAAACTAAACCCCTATCTCTCACTCTGCACAAAACTCAACTCAAAATGGATCAAGGACCTCAGAATCAGAGCAGACACCCTGCATCTTATAGAAGAAAAAGTAGGTCCAAATCTTCAACATGTTAGCTTAGGATCAGACTTCCTTAACAGGACTCCAGCTTTTCTTTGTATTTGGTATAACTCCACACAAGTGTTTTCATTGTCAAATACTTATTAAAACCTTACTATGCGGACTGGGGATATAGCTCAGTGGGTAGAGTGCTTGACTTGGAAGCATAAGGCCCTGAGTTCAATCCCCAGCACCGCAAACAAAATAAAACAAAACAAAAGAAAACAACAACAACAACAAAAAACTTACTATGCACCAAAACTATGGTAATTGCTTAAAAAACTATTTTTCGTGTTGGGACTCCTCCTTGTGGTACATTTCCATGTGACTGTGTCACTACCCACATGGTCCATCCTTCTAATTGTCTACACTTTCAAGTGGTGGCTGCCCATCTTCAGTCATGCAGCCCACACTTCCACCCTGGTCTCCTCAGTATCGCCATCTACATCCCCTCCCTGTTCTCAGTTCTGAACACCTTCCCTCTGACCACCGTGTCCTATTTCCTTGCTCACTCCCTGTAGCTCTAATTCCATTGATCTTTGAATCCTCCTTTCCAAAGTTTTAAGCCCTTCAGACGCCCATTGCCTTCCTCATCCAGCTGGACTCCTGTGCATGGTCATGGTGGTGGCCTCTGGACGTACCTCTGAAAGGCTCCCTGCTCTCACTCCACAGCCTGTGCTCCTGGGTGAGACGCCACCCAACGACTAACCCATCAGTTGGCCAGGTCCTCTTGGTGCTCTGTACCCTCCTTTGTGTGACATCCCCGTGTTCCCAATTCTGTCACTGAAGGAGTCCCTGTGGAGGTGAAGCTCTGTGGATGAGCTGCACTCAGATTCCATATGGAAGGTGAAAGAAGGCAAATGCTGTCACCTTCTTTCTGGAGAGAACAGAGATCATATTTCTCCTTACCTTGTTGGGGCAACTTTGACCATAGCTGTGGTTTCCTGTAGGTCCTCCTGACCAGAGGATGTTACCAACTTTCTGATTCCGACTGTGGACTTAAGAAATAGTGATGGCTCCCTCTGACCGTGGGTCTTCCAGATTTTCAAATGGTTTAGAAGTTTATAACTGCATTTTTCCCTTTGAACTGCCTTGCTAAATGCTGACCTAGTACAGTCAAAAAATCACTGTGGAATTTACTTAGAAATCTATGCAGATCTTCTGATCACTTATGGCTGTTTCTGTTACTGACACTTGACACACACCCTTGTCAAGCTTCCTCTGGCTTATTACAGTAGACATCTACTACTCTAATAGAGCAGGTTTTCAGCTCTTGTGATGGTCCCCTTTCCTCTTGAGGCCCTTCTGAACATAGCAGAGCTCCCTTTGAAAATGGGAGTCAGATGTGTGACTTCTCAGCTCAGCACATTTTAATGACTTCCCCTCACACTCCAAGTAAAAGCTGGCACAGGCCCCGTTACCTGGAGACATACAATACTGTTCTAATCCATCTTCTCAGCTACGCGATCTTCTCACAGTTCTTCTACACAGTGGCATGTGCCCACTGCAAGGTTCTGGTCCCTGCCATTAACTCTGCCTGGAACTGTCTACTAGCTGTCCCCTCCTGTTATCCATATCTCCTTCTCATCCTGATCAGCCAGGACTTTCCTTGTGGCTTTGATGTAAAATTGTAAAGACTTCCTTCCCTTCCCCATCTTAACACAAATGTATCAGCACTCTGCCCAAAATTATACTTATTTATTTGCTTATTGTTTGTTTAATCTACTGCTGAGGCAGAAATTTGTCTTTTTTTTTTCTCATTGCTGTATCACTATCATTCAGAAAGTGTTTAGTTACATCCTAGACTCACGTATTTTCATGATGAGTGAATGGGGGAAAAAGCCATCCACCTACTTAGTTCATTTCAATAAACATTTCCCAAGTGACCACACTGCTTTCCAGGAGCAATCAGACATTTAGATGAAGGTTTAGGAAATAAGATGACCCAAAAAGAGGAAGTGTTGAATTGAAGTTGGCAGAAGGTACTACCTCTAGATTCAATCCGGAAAGTAGAAAACAAGGTATGGCCACTTTAGAGGAAGGAGGAGGTGACAGGCTGACTGTTTTTCTCCCTTTGTGATTCTCTCCAGGCTGTATCCACGTAGAATGTGACTAATTAGGTTCAGGTTCTTACTGATGTATGTTCAGGTTGTATAAAAGTAGCTAGACATATTGTGGTTTCTGTTTCCATTTTTAGTTCACAAATCAGCCATCCATCCATTTATTACAAAAATACAATGAAACAATTCCCTGAACCAAGGTGTTATGTCACCATAAAACATAATTATAGAAAAGGGAAATGAGAAAAGAAGCATTAAATTTGTAGGGTATGGCACTATCCTCATCATCCCAAAATGCTTCCTGCTTAATAGCACAGCATGTAACCTGAATAAGGTCTTGCCTTCAACTTCCAATCTCAGTAAAGCACATGGTGTCCCTCTAATGACGTGTGAACAAAATAGAGCATGTTTATTCAGTCCCCATTTTCAATAAGGATGGCCTTTGAAAGGGATCTCCCAGCATATTGCCTAAGTCCTAAGCCACTTCCTGCACCCTGGAGTGCCTGCCCTTGCTTGTCAAGCACACTGTGCTGCTGATTTGCAGAATATGGATGGCTTTCAGCCCTGAATAGGGCAGCCCTTCTATTTTTATTCTAGAACCAACCTAAACAACACATATTTCATACTTAGAGTTAATACCAAGCTGAGCTGAATTCAAACTACTGACCTGGAAGTGAAGGCACTCATTTTTCTTTATATCAGACTTTCTAAAATACCAATTCCATGATGCGTTCAGAAAATAAGCGTAGCTAAACCCGCGTTCTCTCATGCCCACACACACGTGTGTACACACACAACACACACTTACATACATGGATTATATGTCATGTGGGTAGTAAATTTCCAGATAGAAGGAAAATAAAAGCTGGAAAATGAATAAAAGAGGTCCTTAAAAACACTTTTGGGGTGCAGGGCTGCCAGTCTCCAGATTCGCAGTGACCCCTGTCAGTCTTGGATTAACCAGGACGGCAGCAGTGCCATTGACATCTGTGTCTTTGCGATAGGTCACAGAGACCTGGGTGCTGTGACTGGGAGGGCGGGTGGCAACATGGCGGCGTCTTCAGAGGTCATGGGCAGAGGCCCCAGGGAGGATGAAAATAAGGGCAGTCTTTCGGTGTCCTGGCGGGAAGAGAAGAGGGGGCGAGAGATACATTTCAAAGGGCTCTTCCCACCATTTGTGATTCTTAGGGGCTGCATGTTGACTCTGAGCTTCAGAACTTAGGTGAAGACTTCCTGGGAGGTGCAGGCAGAAAATAATAAGCCGGTTAGCAAGGGGATGGGCCTTTCCACCCCATCTTTGCAGTGACATGGACTGGCTTTGGTGGCACTGCCTGAGCTGCTGGCCCTTCCCCGCCTGTCTCGTCCCTGATCTGCTGTGCTCCTTCTGAACTTGACTTGCTCTGTCAGTGGGTGCTTGTGTTCAATTCTGTAATTCATCTGTCACTTCTGACTGTTTTTCTTACTCTAGCCTGTTGGGAACTTTGCTTTTCAGAGTCACTTTTTGAAAGCACTATTTGATTATTTATTTCATAGGTAAAAATTTCAATCAAGTGGAAATGTTCTATAGAAGAAAATTGAAGCCCCTAAGCAATACATTCAACCCTTTCCACCATCTGGTGTCGATCTATCTTTCTAACATTAGGTATCACTTAGCTCTCTTGTAATCCTAATTTTCAATAAACAAGGGACTTTTGACATTCCTGTCTGGTGCTATTTCTAATATATTGTTCCCTCACCTGAAATGCTCTTTCTCTGACTTGGCTTGTTAATCAGGACCAGGCTCAGTTACACTCCTCCATGAGCTCTTTTCTGATCCAGATGAAACTTTTTCTTCATATTCTACTTCTCCAGGTTAAAATCCCATTTGTCAATAGCTTAAAGGAGTTCACATAACATGATAGGTAGACAGACAGACAGACAGAGAGAAAATAAATGGAGAAGAAATTAAATGAATAAATGCATTTCTCTAACCTAACGTTACTCAGGAAATCTGTCCTATGCATGACAACTCCGGCTCCTGTCCTGGTCCTTCCTGGAGTACATTTCTGGAGTTATTTTGATTCCAAATAACAGAATTTGAACATAAATTACCTTTCCTAAACACTGCGACTTTAGAAATCAATACCTTCCCAGCCTAGTGATTTCCCAAGGTCATATGTGACGGCACAGAAGGCGCCTCACTGAGGTTCCCGTCTGTTGTCCTTCCCCTCTGGTCCCGATCATGCCCGATGGGTTTCACAACCAGCAAATGCTCTGGACTCTGCTGAAGTGCCTATAGCACAATCCCTTTTTATACAAAATAAGATAACTAGAAAACTATGGGATGCGAGAACTCTAATTGCACACATGGAAACCCATGCTTGAACAAACTTTCCTATAAAGCGTGCAAGAATAAGCTCCAGACATGGAGGCATGTCAAGTACCCACAGTAAAAGAAACAAGTTTAACATGTGAATTACTCACCAAAGGGGCTAGATTCTTATGTTAGTCCTAGATTTTTTAGTTGTAACAATAATACACATATTTTGTGCTGAATATTGAGAAGTTCTAAAACCCATGATATAAAAACTAATAATAACCAAAATTTATATTCTAGGCAAGTAAAAAAATCTTAATACTTGTAAAAATGGAAAAAAAATCAATTATTAATCCCTATCTGTTAAGATATGACATCAAAATTAAGAGTTTGTATTAATAGGCACAATTCCAACCCAATCCAAAAACTTCTAGTCTTTCTTTAAGTTAACATGAAGAAAACAACTTTGCCATTCTTGCCTCATACTACTGTGGAAGAATAATGAACTCTAAGTCTGAATATTTTTAAACAATTATTGTTGTATTATCTTGAGAATATTCAGTTAAAATTCTATGTTTGAAAATTAAGTTTTTCTTTTTATTGGTTGGTGTTATTTTGATTTTCCCCCAAGTTTAACTTTGTTATTTTTTTGAAAATTATTGCATACCTTTGTTTCTGCTTGAATTCCGTGTTAGGTTTTATCCTCCATCCTCTCAGATTTTATTATGATTTTGGTTAAGTACAATATTAACAATTTTGCAAATGACAAAACTTTATAAAGACATATTCCCAGGGAAGCACCACCCTCTCCTTATTCCTTCCACCGAGTTCAAATCACCTTCTTGCTCATCAGTTTTTGATAGTTTCTGGGCCACGTTTCCACTGTGTTAGATAACACCACCCCTTGTATTTGCTGTTTCCTCTTCTTTCTTATGGGAGAGTTAGATACAGATACAGACATTATTTTGCACTGTGTTCCTTTCCACTTAGTAATGTATCTAGAAATTACCTAAATCAGTTTATTCCTTCTTTTTGTAACTGGATAACAGTACATTGTATGTAAAATGTTTTTTTAAAACAACTTCTTATATAAGGGCATTTAGGTTGATGAAAATATTATTTTAATTACAGATAATGCTGCAGTGAATTGTCTTCTGAACATATATTTTTGTTTAAAGTATATTTTTAATGTCGATTCATAGAAGAAATACTGCTAGACCAAACGTAAACTCACATGCAGTTTCGTCAGATATTGCAAAGCTATCTTCCTTTAGGGTTATACCAGTTTTTATTTCTAAAAGTACTCTGTGAAAGTGCCATTTTTTCCTGGAGTCTCACCAACAGAATGTGTTGTAAATAGTTTACATTTTTGTCAGTCTGATCTTTGATATATGATATTTTATTTTAACTTTAATTTATATTTTTTTATCATGAGTAAAGTTCAACATCATTTTTTTTTGTTTGAGGGTCATTTTGTTAAGTACACTTTTTCTATTGGCTTTTTGGTCTTTTGTCCTGTCAACTTTAAAGTTCTTTATATAACATATTAATATTTGGAATCAAAACCGGAGTGGATAAAGTAAAGATGGCAAGCATACAGAATGGATATATTCAGCCATAAAATGAAGGAAGTCCCACCATGTTCAATAACATAAGTAAAACTGAAGGATATTGTGTTAAGTGAAATAAACCAGAAAGAGAAGCACCACAGTCTCACTCATGTGTACAACCTAGAAAAGTTGGACTCATAAAAATTAAAAGTAGATGGTTTTAAGTCCTTTGGGTATAAACCTAGCAGAGGAATAGCTGGGTCAAATGGTGGGTCCATTCAAAGTGTCTGAGGAATCTCTATACCACTTTCCATAGTAGTTGCACCAATTTGCATTTCCACCAGCAATGTACAAGTGTACCCTTTTTGCCAACATTTATTGTTGTTTGTATTCTTGATAATTGCCATTCTGACTGGGGTGAGATGAAATCTTAGAATAGTTTTGATTTGCGTTTCTCTAATTACTAAAGAGTGTGACCATTTTTTTCATACATTTGTTGAATGATTATATTTCTTCCTCTGTGAAGTGTATGTTCAGGTCCTTAGCTCATTTATTGACTGGGTTATTTGATTTTTTGGTGTTAAGTTTTTTGTGCTTTTATGTATCCTGGAAATTAATGCTCTATCTGAGGTGCACATGATAAAGATTTTCTCCCATTGTGTAGACTCTCTTTACATAATTGATTTGTTTCCTTTGCTGAGAAGAAAATCAGCATATTACAGTGATGCAGTCACATCAATGTTTATAGCAGCTCAATTCACAATAGCTCAACTATAGAACCAACCTTTAACAGATGAATGGACAAGAAATGTGATATATATATATTAGTCAGCCTTAAAGAAGAACAAAATTATGGCATTTGCTGGTAAATGGATGGAGCTATAGAATATCATGCTATACAAAATAAGCCAATTCCCCAAAACCAAAAGCCAAATGTTTTCTCTGCTATGTGGGCTAATTCACAATGGGGTGACTAGTGAAGAATAAAGTTACTTTAAGATTAGGTATAGGGAAATGAATGAAGGGGAGAGGATATGAGGGTAGGAAGGATAGTAGAATGAATCAGACATTACTATCCCATGTACATATATAACTCTACAATCAGTGGTATTCTACATCGTGTGTAACCATGTATAACCTTTATATATGATGTTTCAAAGTGCATTCTACTGTCATCTATAACTAATTAACACAAATTTAAAAAATTAGAAAAAGTGATGGTGATCACCAGAGCTGGGGTTGGGGAGAGGGACTGGGAAGATGTTGGTCAAAGGATGTATAATCATAGTTAGATGAGGAATTAGTTCAAGAGATCTAATTAGAGCAAGATGATTATATTTAATGATGACATATTGTATTCTTGAAAAATGCTGAGAATAGATGTTAAATGTTATGACAAAAGCAATAATTATGTGAGGTGAAGCATATTTTAATCAGCTAGATTTAACTATTCCACAATGTATATATACTTCAAAAGGCAAACTACCCATGAAAAATTAGAGTTGAACATGATATCTTAATGTATGGTGCAAATATGTTATGTCAACTTGTAGTTTGTCTTCTGACTTTACTTATGATGTATTTACCATGCACTTAGAAATACTTATGTCATCAAGATTTCTAATTGCATCTAGATTTTGAGTCATAGTAAGAAATTTTCTTGAGGAAATCATCCATATTTCATCCTGATTATTATTTCATTTTTTATTACATTTAAGTGTCTGATATATTTGGAAGTTATGCTTAGCCAGCGACTACCTTTCCTTGACTGGCTTGAAGTATGAAATTTTCTACGCTTCCTTTCACATGCACGCCTACTGGTTGGCTCTCAGTTCCCTTTGCTGGTCTGTCTGTCTCTCCATCTGTAATGACCACAGGCACTTCTAGAGTGAAACACCACGTCATCTTCCTCTTCTATTTTCAATTTGCCTTATTCTCTTGGTTCAGCTTTTGCTTGGTTATTACAAACCTTTGAATGTTTTTTAGACTTCTAACAAAATTGACTCTTAAATGTGCTGCTTGGTTTCTTTTCTGAGTTTCCTTTTGGGGGTTGAGAGCACAGAGCTACCCGCTCTGCCAGTTTGCAGATATGACCCTGTCACCTTCTGTTCTTTCACCCCTACTTCCAAGAATCCAGAGGTCACCTCTCCTGACCTTTTATTCAAATGCTCCCCCTGATGAGAGCATCCCAGGGGAGCAGCCTGAGGCTCTTTCCAGGCCCTTCCATGCAGTCACTGATTTTATGTAGACAAAAACCTTCACCTGCTCTGGTGAGTCATTTGAACCCCCAAAGTGGCTCCTTCATTGTCTTTTTCATGCACATTTGGAAACTCCTCATTCTTTGCAAAGATTATGTGGGAAGATTTTGAGAGCAGTTTAGAAAATGGAAGCATATTTTTCTACTAATGATTAATTAGAATTATATAGCATTCTCTGTAGTCTAGTTATTCTCAAGGCTTGGAGTTTGTTTCTTTTTTGTTTTTGTTTTTGTTCCCCATAGTGCTTTGCAGTATATTCAGAGGTTTAGATTTAGATGGCTGATATTACCTACCCAAAAATTTTCCAAATAATTTTAAAAAATCATGTGTGAACGACTCAATGCTAAGATGATTTGATACGTTCATCTACAAGCTATAATTTATGTATTTTATGCCTTATTAAATGGACACAGAGTATTTGGCATGATGTTCAACACATTATTTACCTTTTGTCATTAAGCAATTGCAGGTTGTTGTGAAAAGGATAGAAAATATTGAGGCCCAAATTATTTTATCATTGATACATCTATGCCATTCTTAGAAGAATGAGTAAAAAAATGAATGAAAGAGAAATGCCTAAGGCTTTATTTTAAAAGTTAAACAGGGAACATTGATTTTGCTATCCTCTGGAGTGTTAGCAAAAATTCAAAGTTTTCTAATAACTCTACACTGAGATTATACTAGTACCTCTTAGGTAGAAGTGAGCACCAGCAAATTGCTTCAGGTTGCTATTACAGGCACATTTGTATTTCATTAAGGAATAGTTCAATATTCTTCAACAGGTAGAGAAGACTGTGCGTTGAAGAATATAAGAATATTTCAGACATATACCTTCTTAGAATTTAGAGTCTAATTAAAGAGACCCAAAGTCACCTGTTAACGAATCACAACGCTCTGAGCAAGTATAATGCAACCACAAAATCAGCACAACAGCCAGCAAGTGATGCTGTTCAGAGGGAGGAGTTTGATGAGGACTCGTTGGGAAAAGCACTGTGGGGAAATGGGATCACATGCTACTGGAAGGTCCTGAGGGTTTTAATTGCAGGTGGAAACGATAAAGTGCATAATTGTCTTTTAATTAGTGAGGTTTTTATCGCAAATTTGTATAACATGAACAAATTAAACTTCAGATAAGTAGGAAAACAAATGATGATTTTTATTAAAATTATAGAAGTGATTCCCCAAATCCAAAAACGGAAGGTAACTTCTGCCTTCAGGACGGGAGACCCGGATCACACCCTCGGAGAGAATGCTCAGCGGCCTGGCTGCTGTGGCCAAGGCGCCTGGATTTCTGCTGCAGTCTGTGCGCAGCAGCTTTGCTGTCCTCTGCCGACTCACCTTCTCCACTCCCGGTACCGCGCTGCAGCAGGAGAGCTTCGGGTTACAGCTCTGTAAACAGGCTCTCATCTACATCTTTGTTGATCTAAGATCAGGTCCTGGCCTTTTGGGAGAATCTTTCTACCACACAATGATCAAGATTTAACCATTTACTCAGAGTAAGCTCAATTTTAATACGATAATCTCCCTGGAATATTATTCCTCCTGAATGTCCTTCCCCCCCAGTAAACATTTCCCCCCAGAAGGACCTTCTCTGTACATTTCCCTATTCCTTTTTAAAGTGCTGTCTGAATGATCTGCCCTTGACAGAAGCAGCATCAGAATTTCAAGGCTGAGTAATGGCACAAATTTGGGTGAAGACTGAGCAGTATCAAGCTGAATTTTTAAATGTTCTGGGATCAAACTGCTTTTGCCTCAAGTGCTAAGGGTTGTGAGAAAACAACATAGACTATATTTTACTGAACATTAAATTACATATAGCACTGAAAGATTCCAGTGCATACTTTTAAGAAATAATTTACTCAGTGTGGAAATTGACTATTGACCAGAAACCATCTTCTAGTATTTTTGTTCTGTTTGGTCTTCCCAAAATCTCTTCTGACTCAGGACTCTAGCAGGATCCCTGCACCCTGCAGCAGTCTGGCTTGAGCCTGCCTGACTTACATTCAGGAAACATGTTCTTTCTTTCTCTCTTTTGCTTAACAAAATTGCTTTTTTATTATTAAGCATGTGACTGTTAGTTTGTTGGATGGTAAATTACTTTATCTAACATGTAAATTTTGACAAATTATTAAAAATGACTTAAAATATTAACCCCATGATTTAAAAAATTTTGTTCAATATCAGATATTGATTTTTGTCTTGAATTCATTACTTTTAGGGTAGGCACATCCTGATGTATTTCAGGGTTATTGAGAAATAACAAAAATATGTTTATAGAGTCCAGAATATGTGTAATGAACATCAAATAATAGACTGCTAGCACCTCAGTCAGTGACATTTTTCTCTTAATGATATACATGGGGACTTCATCAGAAGGAGAGAACCTACCAGGAAGAGGCTTCGGCAGTTCAGTCTCATGGAGAAAAATCTTCAACCTGTCAACTTCTCACATCTGTCCAGTACACTGCTCCTTGTACCTCTCTTCTCTGACAGTCTCTTACCTTTACATTGCTGTCGCCAAAATACCCAACAAGAACAATTTAGAGGAGGAAATGTATCTTTTTGCTCATGTTTCAGAGGGTCCATCCATGGTTGGCTGACTCCATAGTTCTAGGCTTGAGGCGAGGCAGAACATCATGGTGGAAAGTTGTAGTAGCCAAGGAAAGCAGCTCAGGACATGGAAAGCAGGAAGCAGTGAAAGTTCCGCTTACCAGGAACAAAATATAAACCCAGAAGGCATACCCTCAGTAATCTACTTCCTCCAGTCAACCCCTGACTGCCTGTAGTTACACCCAGTGAATCCATAGGAGCCAATTAATCTACGCATTAGATCAAAACTTCAATAATATAATCAATCCACCTCTGAATATCCTTGTGTTGTCTCACCTGACCTTTTGGGGGATATCTCATATCTAAACCATACATTTCATTCCTGGCCCTCAAAAGCTCATGCCCATCCCTCAATGCAAAATATACTGACTCCGTTTCCAAGAGCTCCCACAGTCTTAATGATTCCAGCATGACCCAAAGGTCCAATTCCAAAATCTCATTTAAGACTCAAGGCAAACTCACAGATGTTTTTCCCTGTAAAGATGAAAAAGCAAGTCACATACATCCACTATGTAATGACACAGAGTAAATATTTTCATTCCAAAAGGAAAAAATAAGGACACAGAAAGATGGGATGGGACCAAAGCAGGACTGACATCCAGCCAGGCAAAGGAGTGCTATGCTCCACCTGCAGCATCTGGGCCACAAGGCATCGTGGTGTGCTTTCTAAAAGTCCTGCATAGCTCTGCCCTATGGACTTGCTCATTGCAGGCCACAAAGCCTTTCTCTTGACTTGTTTCTGCTAGATCACTGCAGCTTTTCTTGGCATATGTTCAATGGTACTGGCATCTCTTAATCTTGGGGGTCTTCACTGTAGCTTCAGCTTCCTTCTCACATTCTCATGCATCACCCTTTCAGGGGAAGCCTGAAGGAACTCTAACCCTCCTACACTTTGCCTGATCTCCCAGATCTTGCTTTGAAATCTCAGTGGAAACCTCCATGATCCCTGAATTCCAGCATCCTGCATTCCTGTAGAACCAGTACTTCTGTGGTTGTCAAGAAGGTTTGTCACCAACTTGAGCAGTAACCAAGGCTCCAGGGACTTTGGCTAATAGTAGCCAGTAAGCACCTGGGTGACTAAATGCATTGAAACAACTTTCTAGCTGCCCCCAACCTGACACCATGCTGGCAGAGTGTCCACAGTTCCTTCTCAAAACAATTTTTACTTTTATATTGATACTGAGATGGTCTTGTCAATTCCTAAGATACTCTCAAGTCATCCTTCCTATTGTTTCTGGGTAAAGTACTTGGCATCACTTTCATGACTATAATCTCTTTAATAACCATAACTTTCTTAGCCTCAATTTTACTCTCAAATTTCTGGTCAAATATCAAGTTTGTCAAATCTTTCTGCTCTGCTTTCCATTCCTGATTATCATAGTAAACTTGGTTGAAAGCTACCAGCAATATCCATTGCATCTCCTGAATTCTGTGCTGCACTGAAATTTTCTCTGTCAGATGAATTAGCCCATCACATTTAAATTCAGCTTCACAGAGTCTCAGGACATGGAAAGCAGGGTAGGAAAATTCTATGCCAGATTATAACACAAATCGTTTCTAGTTCAATTTCCAATGGAGTCCTCATTCTCTGAAACCTCATGATCCTAGTCTTTACTGTCTGAATTCCTTATTGGTAGTCTTGTCTTCTGAGCTCCAACCAGAATCACCCATTAAACTCCTTTTACAAAATTCTAAAACCTTTCCAGCTTTCATCTCTGAACTTTTACAAATTTTCCTTGGCAAAGCAGTTCTGAGGACTTCCAAACCACCTGGTTACGTTAGTCACAACAACAACCCCATTTCTCAGTCAGTACCAATTTCTATTTGAGTCAGTGTTTTTTTTTTTTTTTTTTTTTTTTTTTTTTTTTTTTTTTTTTTTTTTGGATTTGGTCACTTGGACCAAAATACCTGACAAGTACAATTTAGAACAGGAGAAGTTTATTTGTCTCATGGTTTCAGACATTCAATCCATGGTCAGCTGACTCTATGGTTCTGGGCCCAAGGTGATGCAGAACATCATAGTGGAAAGGCATGATGTAGACAAGCAGATCAGGACATGGAAACCAAGAAGCAGAGAGAGTCCTGCTCATCAAGGACAAAACATAAACCCCAAAGGCACACTCCCAGTGACCTACTTACTCCAGCCACATTTTACCTACCTACAGTTATCTCCCAGTTAACCCATATCAGTGAATTAATACACTAATTAGGTTACATCTCTCATAATCCAGTCCTTTCATCTTGGAACATTCTTGTATTTTCTCACACATGAGCTTTTGGGGGATACCTCATATCTGAACCATAACACAACTATTCCAACTCTTCTTCTTGTCCTAATAATCCTATCTTTAAAATCCTTATGGCATATTAATCTCACAGGGATAGCATCAAAATTCCCTACCACATTTTCTTTGTGATGTGGTAGCAGATTTGACTCCCAGTACATAATTCTGTGAGTATTCATTATTTTTCTACAGCTCAAATTACTGTCTGTTATTGATTCAGAGTTATGAACTTAATGACTGCCAACGTGGGTTTCTCTGAACCTTTCCCATAGAAATCATTGCTGCTTCATGAAGTATCAAGGGGTTAAGGTTTGGAGCTGTACCCCATTTCAACACAGGTGTCTTCGCATGCACTTTTCCTTGTCTGATGCTGCTTATAGAGGTCACCTCAGGAATGTCCCATTTCCACTTCAACTGGCCTCTGTTTTTAAGGCCCTCTTCAATAATTCTTCACCATGCTGGCCTCTGAAGTTAACTTTCAGGGAATTAGGATGTAGTACTCTCCTGATGGTCTCCAGCTCTCTACCCACATACTGTTCCACAAAGCAAAAGACCTAAGCTAGTTTTTTGCTCTAATTTTCTCCCCTGACCCCACCCCAGGTAACAAACAGGCAGAATGACTTAGGTTCCAAGAACAAGAGAAATGAATAGTAAAGGGAGAATACCAATGAAAAAGCAGAATTTCACAGATCTGCCAATGTTGTCTGTGTGAACATAGTAAAGTGAAGAATGAAGCTTACCTCTCTCCAAGTCATTGTAACTTAGGTTCATGTAACAGTGTATGAGGAAAGCAAACACTGGTAATGAAAGTCAGGCTTCACTGCACATTTTGAGGCCGTGGGTACAGTTTTACTTTGCTCAGCTTGTTTCCTCACCTGTAGAGTGAGAATCATAGGATAGCTGTCTCACAGGATTATTGTCATGATCCAAAAAGATGGAGAATAAGCTATTTAAGACACTTAGAATATTCAGACTGTATATTAGATCCTCGGATTTGTTATCTTTTACAAAAACTTGAGTCAAAATCATCATACCTTAATACTACTTAAGGTACTTTTTCTTTCTTATCAAATCCCTGGTCCCAGGTTTCTGCTATATCAATGTAAGCCTCCCAGTCACAATCCAATCAGCTGCTTTTCTGACACACTTATGTAACACAAAATTCATAAAGTGTACTTGAAATAGTGTATGGGTCCCATAAACATTAGTCATTAAAATCAAATCTGATAGTAGTTCTAAATTCTCCCTAATCATCCTAGATCCAAATATCAGACTGTTGATTAACACTTACCAAATCTGCCTCTGTCACACCCTATTATTTGGGTGCGTGTGTATTTTTCCTGGCAGTTCTTGAGAGTGAATCCTCACACACACCTGCAAGTGCTCTACCACTGAGCTGCGCGCCCAGAGCAGCTACTTCATTTTGAGGAGGGTTTCACCAAATGACCCAGGTCATCCAGAACTGCAGTCCTCCCCGGCCTTCTGAGAGACACATCTTATTGCAAATGAATGAATTATTTGTGTGACTTTCTCCAGCCAGGCATGACTTCCTGCTCTTAGAAAGAGGAATTGCCAATGATGTTATTGATACATCATCAGGAATTTTGGGAGAGGAGTGGTCTGTGAAGAAGGAAAGGATGAGAGGTAGTTGAGTTCTCTTATGCTGACTACAGAGGTGTTGGCCAGTCTGAACAAGGAAGTGAAAGGCAAAGTTTGCTGGAAAAGACACAGGAGAAGGAGGACAACTCAGCACATCTGGAATCACTTGAGATGCTCACGGATTCTTCCTCAGTGTCTCATGTTCGGATTTGCACATTGCTTCCGTATTGACATTAGGTAAGGCCAAAGATAACTACAAAGCAGGCTCACTCTAGGCCAGTGTTAAGAAAGAGAGACTGGATTCACCCTGCTGCCTGCAAAGAGTCAAACTCAGGACCATATATATAAACAAGTGCTATAGGCATTTGACAGCAGGTAGCTTAGGATGATGATCCATGAGAAAAGGCAAACTTAATGAAGCAAATTCTGAAACTGTCCAAATTTACTGCCTTAAAATAATTTCTAAGTAATGGTGTCAAGCATATCAAATTACTCCTTTCAGTATGTATGGTTTGCTTTATGTCAGTTATGCACTAAAGTTCTTAAAAAGAGCCAGGGTAAGGTTTATCAAATGTCTTCCATGTTTGACCCTGTGCTGAACACACTGACTGTAAAATTCTATTTAGCCCCTCAGTAATCCTGAGCTGACCTGATTTTATCACATAATTTAAATGCATTTTATGGTTGAATAGCAAGGGTTTGACCAAGGGTGCATGTCTTGCTCCACCTAAGATGGCTAGTTGAGGCATGTTTTGAACTCAAGCAAAACAGAGGCTGAAGGTAGAGCCAGGCCTGACTTTCCAAGTGTGTCGTCTGGGGCCTAGCCCTGTCTTTGCTGACTCGGGGTGGCTGAAAGTGGATTTGTAGTTTCTACTTGTGGCCTATGAAATCTTAGGCTATAGGTTGAGTCTAATTTCAACCAGCATCTGCATTTTAACAGTTGATTATGTGAATCTTACACGTGCTAAATGCAACAAATCATTCAGCAGACCTTTTCCTGCTGCTTCTGCTATTGGTTTAATATGATGTGTAAAGTTAAAAGTTTTCAACAAAGCTACAATAAGTGGGACTGTTTTTAGTGACATGCCCTCCTAGCCTCCTCAATTGTGAGCTCATGAAGTCAGCCCCCTGCTAATGCACACAGACATCAGCTCTGTCCCCTCAGTTTTTTGTACCACCTCTGTTCAAGGACCCTTGATCACACCAACTGTGCTAATAAAAAAATACAGTAAACTGAAAAATAAAAATAAAAGGAATGATTCAGAGAACACTCATCCCTGAGTCAGGTGTTTTTTTTAAAATACCTTTTGTATGTATTATTGACTTGAAACGTAACCTATTATCCTTACAGAAAACTCTTAACAAGTAATGCTATTTTGAAAGGTAGCAAGGATATCAAACTCTTTGTAAGACGACTGCTGTTGCTTCAGCCATTGTGGCTATATTTGGAGACAAGTTATCTCTACATTTTAACTTCTTCCTTTCTACAATGAAAGTGTTGCACCCAAACTCTTCCTGCTCAATACAGACTCCAGCCCTCATGAGGACTCTCATTAAATGCAATTTAAAATTCAGCTTCTTGTTTGCACTAGCCACAATTCTGTTGCTCAGTAGCCAACCTGGCTAGCTGCTCCACTGCACAGTGAAGGTTTTGAACCATTTCCACCATCACAGGAAGTCCTTGAGTAGCTCTGAATTTATGGGTCTGCTCCCTATGTTGTATAATAATTTATGCCTGGCTTATCATTATGACATACATAAATATCACATGCTATTTTGCATGCAATATAAAAAGGTTAGTTTTTCAAATCTTTCTACAATTATTCTAAGCAACAGCTCACTGAGATCAGTATAGCAATATGCTGTCATCTTTAGAGTTGAACTGCCCCTAGATGACAGTAAAACAAAAACTAGATTTAATTATCATCTGCTCTGTCACTTCCTGTGGTTTAACCCTCCTGCAGGAATAAAAATACATACTTTTCATTTTCAGCTAAGAAAAGTTATTTTCTTTTGGAAATCCTTTTTTATTTCCTCTGTTCCCTTGATTTCTCCCCTGTTAATAGCTATCATATTTTCAAAGAATGAAGAAGTGGCTTTAGATAGTTTTCACAGCAAAGTATATAAATGAGGGTATAATAAAAGCTCAGTGATGATGGATGCGGACATTCTTGAATCCTAATGTGATTCTAGTGATAGACAATTTTTTATCCCTTTGCCCTCAGATCGCATTTGATGTCACAGTGATGCTTTCGTAATAGCCTGAACACAAGCTTTGGTGGAAATGTACCTCAGGGTATCAGCATCCTAGAGGATGTCTGACTTCTCCTTTTTTTCCCTATTACTGTTACATGTTTAAGAATTTTATATGATATAACATGTAAATCGTATGGAAAAAGCAGCAATTTATGTATAGATTTTTTTTTTTTTTTTTTGTGGTGCTGGGGATTGAACCCAGGGCCTTGTGCTTACGAGGCAAGTACTCTACCAACTGAGCTATATGTATAGATTTTTGATAAACATTTTGCGTGAGTGTGACAACGGTTGAATTTAAATATTTAAATTATTTAAAAACAGATTCAGAGACACAGTTAAGTGACTGCATGGATATATAAAGACATGTCTTATTACTTACTGCTACAATTCAATCTTGGGTCCTGGACTTTGATATCAAATTTTTATAAAGGTAAACACTTAGTGTGAATTTTGCTTAACACAGTTGAATTTTCCCATTTTACAGATAAGCAAGTTCCAAGAAAGTCTGTGGACTCGCCTAAGCTCATAAAACCTGTCAATGGTGGAGCTTGGTCAGAAATCCACTTCTCGCAATTTTGTCATTAGGTGTCTCAATAGAACCTACCGCCCACTCTCCACTGTGCAGGTCGGAAACAGAACCCACTGCCCACTCTCCACTGTGCAGGTCGGAAACAGAACCCACTGCCCACTCTCCACTGTGCAGGTTGGAAACAGAGCCCACTGCCCACTCTCCACTGTGCAGGTCGGAAACAGAACCCACTGCCCACTCTCCACTGTGCGGGTTGGAAGCAGAGCCCACTGCCCACTCTCCACTGTGCAGGTTGGAAACAGAGCCCACTGCCTACTATCCATTGTGCAGGTTGGAAACAGAGCCCACTGCCCACTATCCATTGTGCAGTCAGAAACAGCAGGGCAGCCACCTCAATTTCTTGCCACTTGCTTGTTATTCCAAGCCAACTTTGGAATGAAGGAAGAGCAGTCAGCCAATGTCCAAGTTCTAGGTCTGGAACGGGGAATGACTAAATATGGTCTGACGAGAAAAATTGTGAGACAGGATTATAACAGTTTTTCTTGACTCCCACTCTCCCTTCCTTGTTGGAAACCAGTGTTCTTAGATCAGATGCAACAGTTTGAAAGAATATAGTATAATAATATGCATGTCATGTAAAGAGGCAATCTAAATATGCAGCTAGGGAGTTCAAGAAATTTCACAAAAATACAGAAAAAAATGCAAGGGTATGTCAGACGGTTCTTGAGTTAAAAATAAGTAAATTTTGTGCATTTATCAGGATTTTGAAAATTGTAGTTTTCTCATTACAAATATTTAATTTTAAATGTAATTTTGTATTTGTTCTTACATCTACTTATTTCTTGAAAGAGAATATTCAAAACTATATGTGCTTTATAAAGGCCTTGTGTTATTTTACTTTAAAAAATTTCTACGTAAATTTTAATCTATGTATAGTAAATTAGATTATTTGCTAAATATTTTGAAAATTTGACAGAAACAGTAGGGTAAAAGTAGATTTAGAGATTCTGGGGCAATCCGAAGAATCCTATTTGGAGCAAAGTTCTCATCTCACAAGGAACGGAGCATGCTTCATGCAGGAAGAAGTGTCTCAGTCACTTTCCTTAGAGTGCTCTCTGGGCAAGATGCGCTAAGAAAGTCCCCTGTGCTTGTGTGTTTGTGCGGGAGCAACTTGGTCACCGCGGGTTGCCAGCAGCCCACCTGGAAGAGCTCTGCGGAGCTCCAGCCACTGTCCTAGGCACCCCTGCCCTAGGTCTCAGGTAGGATCCAGCCTGACCTGGCCACCGCTTGGGTGGTAGGCTCCATACTGCCCCAGTCGCCCGCCTGTCTTCCCCTCCTCGCTTCTCAAACCCACCTGAGTGCTGTGCCGCCTTCACACCTGGCCCTGGCTCTCAATTCCAGGAGTGCCCCACCCCAAGTCACTGGATCCACCCTCGACCAGGCTTCAGTCCTAAGTCCCTAAGTCTGTGCGGACCCACCTGCGGGTCTCTTTCCCAGGCACACGCGCCTTGCCATCAGTTCTTTTACACCCGAGTTTTGGGCACAACCAAGGTAAAGTCTGCCATCCGCCAGCGCAGTCCCAGGTGTGCGGCACGCTCAGGCCGACCTGGGCGAGTGGAGGCGAGCCCTTTTCCACCCGCTGCCGGTTCCAGGCTGCGAGGTAGTGTCCGCTCACAGTCATGTCAGTGGGTTCCCAGGCTCCTTCCCAGAGTCACTTCTGCAGGTGTGACAGCGTAATATTCTTAAGAGTCATAGTTGCTCATACTGGAGGAGATTTTAAAAACTCGGATTCTCTGATTCTCAAACACAGTTATGGATTCACATGTTGACAGAAAACAGCAGATTCCTATGGACTCATTTTCATTGAATAAAACATAATTGATGGACTTGAAAGCTGGAAACCAAAATGTTGCCCAGATCTTACCCATCATATCTAATCATTCTAATCATCATGTATGTATGCATACATATGTAAATACACACACATATGACCTGGGAAAAATTTGGTTTCCAGGCACATACATATGTGATCACACACACACATACATATATGAGTATTCTGCTGAGTGCTTCAGGTGAGTTGTGAACCAATATGAAATACACACTGTGATCTTGTTGGAAATTATTGAAAGGAGTTTTGTTTCATGTGTGTGCACTTGTGTATTTGAGTGTCTATACATTTGCACTGTCATGTGGGGAAAATGACACTTATGTGTTCAAAATGACATTTTCTATTGTCTCTGAGGAATCTGAGCCCTAGCACTACAGGCACCGTTCTAGATTCCCTCTAACCAGATTGCATCTCTCTCTATAGGAACAGAAGCAACGTGCACACTCTGCGGGGTTCCTGAGTTCTAAATCAGGCACCAGCTGTCTACCAAAGGTTTATTGGTTTAGCCAAGGAAAGCGAAGCCAGATTTCTGTTGATTTAGACAACTTCTTATTTGACAGTTCAAAGCTGGGAGGCCAGTGAGAGGAGATGCATACTGTGAGAGTCCTCTACTAAGAGAGTGGGCTTCTCCAACACATCTCACAGTAATATTGTCAGATATCTCTCTATGGAACTCAGCTCACGTCTGAATTAAAATTTCCAAGAATCTCCCTTTCTCCCTCTTCCTCTCCCTCTCCTTCTGGCTCTGTCTGTCCCTCTCCTCGAAGGGCAATATCATTTAAATGTAATTTTAAGAAAATTCAAGCATAATACACGGAACATCACTGCTTAACAGTTTCCAACCCTTTGTACTATGTATTAATTCATCCCATATATCCAATGACCCCTAATTATATAGGACAAATAAATGGATTTGGATCATGTCGCTAATTTCATAGTAAAGGACTGCATATTGTCAGGAGGAGCAAGGAGCACTCTTTTAATAATTCAGATGGTAAGCAATTTGAACACAGCTTCAAATAATTCAAATATGTATGACATAAGGACTTGACAAATAAGAGGCACTTGATAAAGGTTGAACAAATGGTAAAATATGAAAGTTGAATATTATTGATTTATACTTCTTTCTTTTGTACTTAGTTGTTAAAAGGATCAAAGTCACCCAAAAGTTTCTGAAGTATTTTCTGTGAGTTCAGTCCTTATTATTCCCAGCAATAAGATGTAGCTGAAAAATGATACCTTTCCTAGAATTCAGAAAAATATGATCTTCATGAATCATTGGAAATTTCCAGTGGCAATGGAAATTCTGAGCTGAAGGCACATAACTCAGAGGATCTGTCACTGAATGATGACTGAATGAGGGCCCGTGCCACATGCACTGTGACCTGCTGGGCATGAGCTTAGCAGAGGGCGAGCCCCGCAAAGACCTTCACCCAGCTGGGACTGGGCTTGTGTACTCGCAAAGGGTGTGGCTCCAGAGAGGCTGCAGTCACCATGGTCACCATCAGCCAGCAGGAGGGTGTTCACAGCCCCCTGGAAGCATGCAATGGCTCTTCAGCAAGAAGATAATGGAGTTCTTTTCTCATTTTGTTTGGCTAAGAAAAACATGCATACATTTATAAAATAAAGTCCTTCCAAAATGTAGATGAAAGAAGACTGGCTTTATACTGTCTAACCTGAGATTACATTAAAGGTTTGCACCTCAATGGTAGATTACGCAGCCTTTCCAAAAGCTGGTGTATGCTGTTGAAACTAGCAACTAAGTTAGTTCATGATGAATAGACCTTTTTTAATTTTCTTATGTGAAATACCAAGTAACCCCTGTATAACTAGGGGGAAAGTGAAGTAGAGTTTGGACAATAACTCTTTTGTCCTGAATCTGCACGTTTCTCCGAGGATATCACCTCGTTGCTGTCTTTGAACTCTGCCGGTCCTTGGCATGCCTGGAACACAGCTTTCTAGTTACAAAAGAACTGACTAATTATCAGGATATTGCATCCTCTATTTGTGATTGTGAATGACAGCCCTTTGCAGGAGTCATGCTGTCTTCACAAGGTACCTGCAGCTGGATTTCTCTACATAGTCCTTTAAATCTTGTGTATAGTATAATCAACTGCTTTGGAAATGAGTCTTTTAAATGATATGGCATCCACTTCTTTGAGGTCTCAGAACAGAATTGAAGTCCAGTGAACCATTTTTCTCAAATAATGCAGGGCGCTGGGTCATCTTGCTATGCACAGAATATCTGCTCAGAACCTCACCTCTGGACTTAAAAGTCATATGAGCCAGTGACATCAGTGAAAATATCAGAGTAGGTATCTTCAAAGGCCCATCCTTTCACAGAAACACCAAATAACTGAGGACAAATGTCAGAATCAACTTTGTCTGTACTCTGAAAATCAATCAAAGGTTTATAAAAATCAAGGGAATACTAAACCAAGAAAAAGAAAATCTAAAAATGGTAGAAAATCCTGACACCTTTGCTTGCCCCTGACTCTACCCCTCCCTGTCTGGTGTGCTGTAGAGGGAGCAGCCTGCACTTCCTGATTCCTCACGCAGGGCAAGAGGAGCACGATTTATTCCCAATGAATTGCAAGTGTCCAAGTCTCTACATGGGGAACTGAGGCAAGACCCCACCTTTGTTTCATCTAATTAGAAATTTTTACAGCAGGGAAAATTAGTAAATATCTCTTGAAAATACAGTAAGGTGAATGAACAACCTATGGACTTTGGGGCTGAAAGATCATTGTTGAGTCTGATGACCTGAAACTCTGGAACGAAATTCGGGGGAGAGAACTCTTATGGGAAATAAAGGCATCGGTAGCGCCTGTGTGTGCTGAGGAGGTGTGGAAGTAAGCTGATGTTGTGAGAGAAGGACACACTCAGAAGAACACCTACAAAGACCCACAGTTTCCAGCCCTGGCCTCTACTGAGGCTTTGTGCCCATGGAAAGGGAAGACGGAGAGTCCAAACAGCAGCCCAGGGGCTAATGAATCCCCAAACAGACAGGCAGCCTGCAGATTCTGGGATCTCCCCACTTTCTTAACTTCTCTGTCTTTCCTACCTTCTCTCTCTCTCTCTCTCTCTCTCTCTCTCTCTCTCTCTCTCTCTCTCTCCACTCTTGCAATTGAGGGAAATATCTATAAAAACACTAAATAGAGATGTCAGAGATCACAAATGACAAAGAATGCAGACACTGTACAGTTTTAAGAGGCACCAGATAAGCAATTTAAGTCTGTAACAAGCAGAAATCAATCAATCAAATAAACCCTTAGGAAGGGAATAAATCTTATTTCCAGTGTTATCACATTGAGTTCAGAATATGCAGAATGGACAATTTACACACACACACACACACACACACACACAGAATTTAAACTGACAAGAAAATACATAGCAAATTTACAGAGGAAATGAACAGAAACCATTCCTGAGGGAACACAGATACTGTACTTACTATGTAAACACATTAACTGTCTTAAATATACTCAAAAAGCTAAAGGAAACATGGAGAATAATGAATAGGATATCAGGAGAGAGAGAGAGAGAAATTATAAAAGGAAACCAAATAGAAGCAAGTTCTTTTTTTAGCAGAAATGATTTTAATAGAAGAGTACTGAACTATTCCACTGAAGGACAAAATCATAATAATGGTATAAAAATCACAATTCAAGTCCAATGTGTATGAAAGACTCTATTCATCTACTGATTTATTTTTCAGTACAGGGATGAACCCAGGCTCTTGCTATGAAAGTGTGGTACTACTGAGCTGTATCCCTATCCCCAAAGACCCATTTCAAATGCAAAGAACCAAAGAAGTTGAGAGTAAAATAATGTAAAAAGATATTCTGTGCATAAAGTAACCAAAGGAGAGCTTAGACAGCAATGCCAATATCAAACAAAATGTACTTTCAAAAAAGTTACAGAAAGTCATCGTATATTAATAAATAAAGTGAATTCAGGGGCATTGCGACCAACCTACAGAAATAAAAAGGAACGTAAGAAAATACCATGCCAAAACACTGGGTAGTCTCGATGAAACAGACATGTTTGCAGAAACACAAAAAGTGTTTAACTGACATAAAAATAAAAATATCAACAGAAATATAACCAATACCAAGACCAAATGGCTAATCAAACTCCTCAAACAACCACAAAACAGCACACCTGGCAGGACCAGAAGGTTCCTAGTGAATTTTACCAATGAGTTAAAGAGGGTTTACCACCGATCGTTCCAAAATATATAAAGGAAGTGAAAGCCCCTAAATCATCGTGTTAGGCTGGCAATACCATACTGCCAAAGCCAGGTAAAGACATCGGAGAAAAGAACGCACCACTGCCGACTAACGCCCTTTCTGAACCTCTCGCAGTAGACCAGAAGTCTCGGGCTGCGCCCGTCACAGGCCCCGAGGGGCGGGCGCCCGCGGGCGCCCCCTGGTGTCTCCGCCCCTCACCCACCTCCTCCCTCCCTCAGGCACCTGCCTTCCCCGTCACTTCACCACAGGGCTGCAGTCCCTTTCTCCACTGTTCCCCTTTCTCGCGTTGCCCATATACTAGTCTTTTTTCCCCTTTTGTTGGTTCCCTTTATTTATACATAGCATTAAGATTCATTTTGACAGAACTTAAAAAGTTGAAATATGATTTGTCCTAATTCAGTCCCTAGCACCTCCCCTTCTCTTCCCTCCCCTCCCCCATGCCCTTCCCTATACTCTACTGGTATTTCTATTTACTTACAGTTTTACTTAAATAAGTGTCTTGTGGATGTACATGATGGTGAGATTCACCATGCTCTATTTATATATGTACATAGGAAAATTAGGTCATTTCATTCCACAGTTCTTCCCTAGTACCATCCCTCCTTCCTCCCCTTCAGTTCTCTTTGTCTACTCCACTGATCTTTCTTTTCCTCTTTTTTATACCCCCCCCCCGCCCATTTTGGATTAGCTTTTTTATATCAGAGAAAACATTTGGCATTTGACGTTCTGGGGTGTGGGTTATTTCACTTAGCATGGTAGTCTTCAGTTCCATCCATACCAGCAAGTGCCATAAAGTCATTCTTCTTTGTGGCTGAGTAACACTCCATTGTGTACATAAGTCACATTTTATTTATCCGTTCACCTGTTGGAGTGCACCTGGGTGGGTTCCACAACTTGACTGTTGCACTGCTATGAACATGTGGCTGTGTCACTGTAGTAGACTGAGTTCAGACCTTTTGGATATACATGGAGAAGTGGGATAGTGGGCTCACAGGTGGTTCCAATCCTCATATTTTTAGGAAACCCCATACTGCTTTCCAGAGTAACTGCACTAATTTACAATCCCACCAACAATGTGTGAGTATACCTTTTCCCCCACATCCCCACTAACAGTTATTGTTGTTTGTATTCTTGATAATGGCTGTTCCGACAAAGATGAAATCTCAATGTAGTTTTAATTTGCATTTCCCTAATTGCTAGAGATTGTAAATATTTTTTTCATATATTTGTTGACCATTTGTATCTCTTTATTGGTGAAGTGCCTGTTCACTTATTTTGTCCATTTATTGATTGGGTTATTTGCTTTTATGGTGCTAAGTCTTTGAGTTCTTTGTATATTTTGGATATTAATGCCTTATCTAAGGAGTAAGTGGTAAAGATTTTCTTTTATTCTGTAGGCTCTCTCTTTATTCTCTTGTTTCCTTTATTGTGAAGGAAACTATTTTTTTTATCTTATTTCTTGTGCTTTAGTGGTCTTGTTAACAAAGTTGGTTCCTGTGGGAGTGTTTGACCTACATTTTTTTCTAGCTATTGCAGGGTTTTGGTCTAATTCCTAGGTCTTTAATTCATTTTTGAGTTGACTTTTTGTGCAGGGTGAGAGGTAGGGGATAAATTTCATTCTACTACATATAGGTTTTCAGTTTTTCCAGCACCCTTTGTTGAAGAGGGTATCTCTTCCCCAGTGTAAGTTTTTGGCACCTTTGTCTAGTATCAGTATTTATGTGGGTTTTTCTCTGTGTCTTCTATCTATTCCACTTTTTTCTCAGGGTGTAGCTCAGTTGGTAGAGTGCTTGTCTTGCAAGCACAAGGCCCTGGGTTCAATCCCCAGCACTGAAAAAAAAGTCTCTTCTACTTTGTATCCTGTTTTGGTGCCCGGACCATGCTGTTACTGTTACTATAGCTCAACTGTATAATTTGAGGGGCTTTGTTGTCAACATACGTCTGTTTAATTTTGTCCTGCATCCTACTTCCGCATTCTTGTTTGCTTTCATTTTTGGAACTGTGCAACCTGCTGGACACTTCATCTCTCTGAAGTCTGAATCCTCTGCTCCCCTTCACAGCCTGCCATCCATAAATGATTATGTGTAACTCTGTTTCTTAAGGTGAAGAGCTGTCATTTGGGTGAAAATCCAACTCACGAACTGACTGGTCTGTCATGTCTGGGTAAGTTCTGGTTTTGCCCACATAAAATAACCCATCTGCATTTTCAGTGTGAACTATAAGCCCATGATGGCAGTGGATGAGTGACTCTTGCTGTTACTACCCCAATAATTGTTATCCACAGCGACACAGGTGGAGGCAGCCACTTGTGAAACTACATGCAACTACAGAAGCACCAGAGATAAAGATTGTGAGAAAGAGATGAAATCCACGTTACATCATTATGTGAGGATTCATACTGAAAAACGAGAAAACCCCAAATAACCCACTGGATGAAAGAATATTAGAATAAGAGAACTTGGAACACTGTGTAAATAAAAGATTAACAAATAGATATGTTCCTAAGTACAGCAGTGGCCAAGTAGGGAAGGCAAAAGAAACACTAGCATTCCTAAGAACAATGAAACTATTCCTAAGAACTATAAAACTATAAAACCAGTGTAAGTCATTTTCGGAGAGATGATTGATGGCTATGCAATAAAATCTGAATAAAAGAATGGTGGGAAAAGTCAATATCACAAAGATGGAAAAATCTCCAAAGATTAATATATGAAGAGCTTGTTTAATCAAACTCACAAGAGGACTTTTGAGGACACTTAAAATAACAATAAAAAAATATGTAATTCATGCAATATAAAGCATGAAAAATATCTGAGAAAATTTGTTAAATAACAAGGAAGACAATTATTCCAATGAGATAACAAAGACCATTACAAAAAAGCAATCAATTCCTAAAGAAATTTCTTGGGATGTTTGAAAGCTTCTAACTTGTACTCTCTTATCTTCCCAGTGAAATCTTGAAACTCCTCCCCAAGACAATGACCTGTAACTAACTGGGACATTGTCTCATCTTACCTCTTCCTCACCATGGGTACATTTAATCCTTGAGCAAATATACTATCATTTATGCCTCCAACATTTTTGCTTCACATGTTTCTCCCTTTTCTCTTTGACCACCATGATTTGACACACCACCGAGTCTTTGTTGTTCACCTATGGAGCCACAGCATGAGAACCTCATTAGTGGTTTCCAAGTTTTCTCATGTATTTCGTTTCAGGTATCATTCATGCAGCCACCAGAAAACAAACAACAACAACAAATACAACAAACTCTCCTTCTAAAGCTTCCCACGCAAGTTTCAGTGGTCCACAGATTATTACAAAAGCAACCAGGACCACCTCCCGGGAGCTGCCTCTATTCACTTGCTGCTGGGAGTGCTGGTAGTGGTAATCCATATGAAAACTCCATTAGCAAACAAGTTTAGGTCTCAGGAACATAACTCTGCCCACGTATACCCACAGTCATGTTTAAAGTAGATGGTATCTTAGACTCTTTGGGCTGCTACAACAAAAATACCTTGGACTGGGCAATTCAGAAATTACTGGAAATTTTTCTCACAGTTCTGCAGGAGTGAAGTCCCAGATCAGGCTGTGGCAGATGTAGTGTCTGGCAAGGGCCTGTTCCTCATACACTGCAACTTCTATGTCCTCACAAGGCAGAAGGAGTAAACAAGCTCCCTCCAACCCCTTTTATTAGATTCTACTTATGGGGGTAAGCCATCATGACTAATCAATCACCTCCAAAGGATACCGGTTGGTAACACTTTTGTATTGGAGATTGGGTTTCAACATACACATTCTGAGATAACGTGAACATCTGGAGCCCAGAAGTAGCAAGATTTAGTTGGCTCCAGAGCCCATGGATTCTCTATGATGTTATGCTGGCTACTACCATAGAAATTATTTTTCAGGAAGGCACTTTTCTTCAGTAAATTTAGTTGGTTTATTCAAAATATTGGTAGATGTATAATACTTTGTCAATTAATCTTTGAACACTCCAAACTGTGTAGTTGCTTGGAATTTTTAATCTAATCAAATATATTGACAACAGAACTAATCATTTTTAGACTAAACTGAGGGCTGCACATTCTTCCATAACACACCCTCAATTCTGATTGCTCATGATTCCAAAGTCTGCATGCTTTGTTCTTGCTTTTCTCTTCAATTAGAGTCCAAGTGTTTGCATCAGACAGATGGTCCTTAAAGATGTGCGGTTGTCTCCTGCTCTACTCTTTTGTTCAATGATGTCTCACCCTTTGAACTGCTACCACCTTCTTCCCAGTGGCACAGCATTGATAGACATATTGTCATGGGCACATGGCTCTGTCTGTGGTAGTTGCCCATGGCTTGGTCCCAGTAGACCCTGTTATTTTCTTGATTCTTTTGTAAACAATTCATCCACTTCTAGACACTTGAGACTCCCACCTGCACTCCACACACATGTGATATTGCACATTTGAAGTATGTTTAGCTACATGTCTGTCTATCTTGGTGGATGGTGAATTCAAGGAAGGTCCTGTGGCTTGCGTGTAATAGCAATAATGACTCTCATGACTGCATTGTCAATTCTTGTTTTTTCTAAATTTTAAAAATTTGTTCTCATTTCTTGTATGTGACAGTAGAATACATTTATACCTTTTGATAGCTCTTACAGAAATGGAGTGTACTCTCTCATTTTTCTGATTATACACATTGCAGGATCACATGAGTCATGCAGTCATACATGTACATGAGGTAGTAATGTCTGCTTCACTCTACTGTCATTCCTTCCCCAATCCCTTCCCCTCCCTTTGCTCTCCTCTACCTAATATAAAATAACTTGGACTAAGGCTGGACTGGGGAGCACAAATGTTAAACTAGGGACTCAATCCTGTAGTATGGCTCTAAAGAGAAAGGCAACAAGGACAGGGTGTAGAATGGAATTTAAGTGGAACAAAGGTGAGCCATGCTGGAGGCCTTCCTCAGGGAAGGCGGTGTAAGGTCCTACGTACCCCTTTCTACCAGCGAAGTTCTAACCGTACTGCTGGCCCCCCGTGCAGCCTCCCCCCGTCCCCACATCCTGTGCCATAGCACTCCAGCGTTTCTCTAGTGAACTCTCCAGATTTCACATTTTAGTGCTTTATTTCTTCTTCCTCTCACATCCAGGACAGGACGCTCTCAACTAGAGCTTATTCTGCCCCTGCTGGAGGCCATTCAACAAGGTCTGGAGACATTTTAGGTGGTCACCAAGGGTTGGGGGATTCCACGGGCATACAGCATGTGGAAGCTGTGGATGGTGCTGGGCATTCCCCAGTGAACAGAGCAGCGAGAATCATCCGGTGACAGATGTCAATGGTCTTCCCTGAGGATCCCGACCTGGCTTATGGAATCACGTCTCAGGGCAGACAGGATGTCTTGCTCACCTGGCATCACCTGTGTCTGACTTACAGAATCATTCCCAACACATGTTTGCTGAATCGTGGAACGCATGTTCAATGGGGAAAATGTTTTTATGTGCCACTCAGTCTACTGAAAAGGTCTCACGGAAGGTATCTATTTCAGAGTGCTGGCACACCTGGGCCATAACAAATCACCTAACAGCAGGGGCTGCACAGGCACAGAAGATAGGCAGGTCTTAACCTAGGCAGCCCCTGAGGGTGCCTTAGGGTGGCTGCAGACTGCGGGCAGCACTCAGCCAGGTGGACATGGAGCCTGGCCCCCTAGAATTTTCCCAAAGTTGCCCCCGGAAGGCATCTGCTCTGCTCAAAGCCTGGAGCAGAGGAGCAGCCTGCTGAGGTGCAGCCCCGGGCTGTCAGTTGGCTGCATGCCCCTTCCTGATATGAAAGGGACCAATGGCTCTGCTCTGTCACCCCCCCAAGGGTGGTGGCAGTGTCCTTTTAAGTGATCAGACCTTGATTACACCAGTCCAAAGGGGAATGGCAATCTCTATGTTTAAATCATCTTTACATTTAATTTCTTTATTTACCTCAATGGAACATACACAATAATCTTCACTCACTTAATAAATCAACTTAATAACCTGCTTACATATCTAGAAATTAAATGATTAGGGATTTTATTCCATCCGTAAGGTAAACCTCCTCTTTTAATTATCTCAAAATTCATCATGGTCATATACCTGATGATAATAATTAAGTTAAATATTCAACAGGGCTCATTGCATCTTTTCAAAATAATGCATTTAAGGAATTGAACATCAGTTTTGAATTATTTCTTCTCCTTAGTGAAATATTATACTTTCTGTTATTCACAAATTTAGGATACATTGCATAATTTTTAGGTCTATGCACATTATGCTTCATTTCTTAACTTGGGCTGACCCAGATGTCTCTCCTAAGAACTACACATTTAAATGTAAGTTTCCAGTAGGGATTGCTTAATTAGTTTTTAATAAGAGAAAAACATTAGCATCTGTTTCATTATTCTTTTTAAATTCAGATAAAGTTAAGAATTTTCAAACACTGTTCAATACCATTGTCTTCTTTTTGAGGTCTCAAGAATATTCCATTAAACTGATAATTCAGGACAAAGGAATATGTTTGTTAATTATGATCACTATTCCCAATTCACATAGTTTCCATGCTTTTAAATTATCATTTATTGGAAATATGTAATCTAACTCAGTTTAAGCATTCTTTATTGTACAGTGAAGAATAAAAGATTAATGAACAGCAGTCACAGAATTTCTGTTTTTCATGCTATTGGAAGTGGATGATTCTAATTAATTTTGACTTTAATAAAAAGGAACATGGCTGTCTGATTCATGTAGTTATTTAACATATTATTGCACCCATGATGTGCATTGAAGTGTGTGGGACAGAGTGTGGGATATGTAACCTTCCCAAAGCAGTTTAAAATGTTCTTAGTAAACTATATTATTTGATAAATGCTTTGTGTATTTCTGCTTTCAGCAATGTAGTTCAAAGAGTAGATTCCCAGAACCTTTCTAAACTCCAATCCTCTCCCCACCCTAAAGACCATAGGAAACTTCTCAGTATATTTGAGCTATCAGATGTCCACACACCTTTTCATCCACTGTGGTCCCTTGATCTCAAGTCCAGTGATCTTCAAAATGAACATGAATTATAGCACAAAGAAAGCACACATGCTATCGGTCAGTGTTTTAGTTAGCTATTTCACCACTATTGTACCACTGAGACTAAAAGACCCAACCAGAACAATTGTAGAGGAGTAAAAGTTTATTTGGGGGCCCACAGTTTCAGAGGTCTTAGTCCATAGACAGTAGGTTCCACTCCTTGGGGCTTGAGGCTGAACAATATGGTGGAAGAACGTGGTGGAGGGAAGCAGCTGCCATGATGATCAGGAAGCAGAGAGATAGGCTCCACTTTCCAGATACAAATATATACCCCAACGTTCCTGCTTCAATGTCCACCTCCACCACACACCAGCCTTCAGTCACCACTCAGTTAATCCCTGTGAGGGGGTTAATACACTGATTGGTCTAAACTATAACCCAGTCATTTTTCCTCTGAACCTTCTTGCATTATCTCACATGTGAGCTTTTGGGGGGACAACTCACATCCAAATCATAACAGACAGTAACATTAAAACCAAAAAGAGAATACAAAGTGCCATAGAAGAGGGAAAAGAAGTGGGTGGCCATGGATCAGTTCACCAGGAAGTACACATAAAGCACCTCCACCCCTGGATCCCTTGAGCTATTCTGGGCTTATCCACAACTCTGATGAATTCAGAGAAGTGACTTTGCCATGGATCTCCATGTCTAATAAAAGCTTATCACTTCTGAGAAAGAAACGTTTTTCCAGTCCATCACTGCATTCTTATTATAATATAAAAGTTACTCAAAATATAAATTGTATTTTGATGAAAAAAAATTTAAAAACTTTATGTGGTTGCTTATTCTATCAAAATTTGAGGACATAGCATTACATTTTGTCACAAAGAGGGCAATAATATCAACTTCAAAATAAGTGAAATAAAAAATATCATGTTTCTTAGAATTTCCTCAGGATTCATTATTTAATCTTTTTCTAAAGCCATTATTGTGTGCATTTTTTTTTTTTTTTTGCATTGTATGATAAGAGAAGTGTAATGAACCAAAACTGTAACGAAGGGCACACTTCATCAATAGCACTCAGGGCTCTGACAGAAATGAATGAGTGTGTGAAGTGATAGGCAGGACGTTCATTTGTCTTAATATATTTGTGATTTCCTACTAGAAGAGGAAGCATGAAAAGTCAAACACGGATTCAGCCATTCCATGCTTTGCTCCCTTCATTCCTTTTTAAGATTAGCTCAAAGAAAATTTCCCATTGACTAAGGGGAAGGAATTTGCCAACCTGTTCTTCTATCATGAACAAAATCACTGAGAATTAATTTTCCCAAGTGATGTATTTCAGAATTACTTTTTTCTTGATACATGAACACTTTAAAATATGACTGCACTTCTGCAATAGTCTCTTAACCAATCTCTTCACTTCATTCTACAACCAAACCAGCATAATCTGAGGGCACAGATCCTATCCTGTTATTTTCCATATTAAGAAGATCCATTGGTGTGAGCCAATGTCTTCTCCACTTAGGAATCTAGTAAGAATTAGCACTCTTCATAGTTTAGAGCCATCTTGATACATGGACATTTTATTTTCTAGGCAAACTGTAATGCAGATTTTGTTTTCTTTGCATTTAAATCTGTGTATTTGCTTCTCCATAGGTTTTTCTAATATGGGATTCTGCCTGTGGAAACACCACTCATTCTTGAACAACTCTTGGTTTTAATTGTATATTTGCTGGTGGGACACTTTTGGTTTCAGGTTAATGTTTTTTAAGCAAGTAAAGAGCCTGGGTCCCTGATCTGATAAAAATGAAGCAACCTAGTTTTAACAGAAGACATTTGAAATTGAACACTGTAAATGCTTATGTGCATTGCAAAGGTCATAATTAAGCCTGTGGTAGACTCTGTACAGCCTCCAGACTTGTGTTACTTGTCCACTTCTAACAGTTACTCCTACAGGAGTTTACTGGTTAGCAATGATCTTCCTTTGCTTCTTTCCCTTTCATCTACTTGTATCTCAATTATTAATTACATCGTGTGCATCTGCCGAGCTTTCTGGTGCTCAGCGTGCTGGCAAAGCCAGAGAAGACCCTATGAATTGCTGGCAGGATATGGTCTCTTCATCAGGAAACTGGCAAAACGAGGGGTACTGAATGCTGAACCAGTTCTCCTGGGACCATGAGTCATTCTCTGGGAGTCGACCTGCTCTCCTAATAGCAGTGGCTCCACAGTTCATTGCCTGGGCTGGCTGATACAGGGGCCAGCCCCCAGACTCCCTCCTAACTCTTCCTCATGCTTCATCAGATGCCAATTGTTTAATTATTACTTCACTAATGGGTTCTAGACTTTTAAGCAAAAACATTATAGAAACAGTCATTATCGCCCCAAAAGCCTTTAAAAAATAGTGTGAAGAAAATGATATTGTACATAATTCAACAAAGAAAACCACATCACCACAATTGAATGTAGCCGCAGACTGTGAAAATTCTCATGCACATGTATCAGCCTTGCCAGGCCTTGCCTTTTCTCTTTCCTTTTCTTTCATAATGGGCCCCACTGTGCGCGCTCTTGCCTAGTATTGTCTTTTTTACATAGACTGTGTGGTGTACATTTTTTGTGTCAGCCTATTTGGATCTGTATCACTTGGTGACCATATATTTTTTGTGTGGCTGAACCACAAATGCCTCTTGATTTGATATTGAGGTAATTTCCATTTTCTCCCCAATTCAAAATACATTGTGATGAACACTTTTGTTATTTTTTTGATTATCTTTCCTCAAGTTTTGACCATGTATTAAATATCTTGTGTTTAATATGTTACTTTTTTATATATCAAATTGTTGCCACAAAAAACCTTAGTGTTTGGGTACAGTACCAAAATCATTTTGGACATTTTTTTCTTAAAAATCTTATTTGTACCCACCCCTGAGGATCAGACTAGCAGTTCTGGGGTGAATGCTCGGTTACGTGCATTTTAAAGTTCTCAAAAGTGATTCAGTCGTACAGCCAAAGAACTGGTGTCAACGCTGAGAAAAATGTCTTCTCTCTGGCTTGTGCCAAAAATATTTCAGCAGATTGGATGCTAGGGCCTGAATGTTCATATTCCCTTGAAATTCACAGTGAAATTTGGCCCTCAATATGTGGTATTAAGAGGTAGGGTCTTTGGGAAGTGATAATGAGATCAGGGGGCCAGCGCCCTGGTAAATGGGATCAATGCTTTCATAAAGAGGCCCAAGGAGCTTGCTGGTCCCTCCACCACCTGGGCTCACAGCAGAAGGTACCATCTGCTTGAGGGAGCCACCCTCACTGGACTGTAGATCTTCCAGCTCTGAGATCTCAGACTTTCCAGCCCCTCCAATGGTGAGCAGTAAGTGCCCGTGGTTCATATATGACCTCACCTGAAGTATTTTTACTAAGCTGCTTAAACAGGCTGTCATTGGGAAGCTGCAAGTCCCTTGGGTCACATCCCATTCCTAACGGACTTTGTTTCTGAGCAGGTACTCGTCATTCACTCACCTTGGGGGCTATACACTGGACCACCAGAACTTTTCTAAAGGGGGATACAAAAATCTGAAAAGCCTTGAGTCCCGTGCAGAGAAGTCCCATGGAGATTTTTAAGTAACTAAGGAATGTGGCTGGAAACATTGGGGTGGACGTAGGTCAAGATCCAGCTTTTCCAGATTCCTCTGTCTCCGTCAGGGCCCACTCACTTGATCTCCCATTTCTCCTGTCTTGTCTTTGTGATGGGTTGGCCTTTTACTCTGCTGTATTCACAGTCCATGTTCTCCCCTGTGTAATTAAGCTTTGCTCACTCATGGGCATGTGACCCAGCTTTGTCTCTCACATGCAAATCTATGAGCAAACAATCTCATGTGACCCACTAGGACGCCCCTTTGAGCTTAGATTTTTTCCAAAAAATGTATCTGAAACATATCTGGCATGGAGCATGTATCTTTTCAATAAAGGTTTATTAAACCAATATTAAATAAATAGGTTTTAAAGGAACAAAAACTGAAGGAGGACACTGTGTTTCCCATTTTTTGAACATCAGAAGAAAACTCAAAACAATGGAGAACCTGACAAATGGGAATACAGGTTTGTTTGAACAGCTTGAAAATCACCTGGTGGATCCTTCATCATTCTCTGGAGACTCCAAATTACTCCAGATGGTGATTTATTTAGTCCTAGTGAGTCATGAGATTTCCCTGGTGATGTTGCTGCCTTCCATTATTAATCTAATGGAGCTTGAAGAGTTTGGGGTAAAGAATGTCATTGCAGATACACTGAGGTTGTCTTGACAATCCTTTCAGTAGATGGGCATGTGGTGTTATCACTCACTTTGCTGAGGACTCCCAACATATCGGGAGGCTGAACACAAACCAAGTGCACTCCAGGTGCAGCGAACATCCAGGATGAACACCAAATCCCGGCATTGGAAGGCAGTTCTCTTGGATTTATGACTCTCTGCCTTGAAATGCTGTGTGCATTTGTACCTAACTGTTGTATCACTTCAAAAATATTTTCCATTTGCCATTGTACGTGGAAAGTTGTAGTTGTTACCATTCTCTTTCTCTCTGTCCTGTCAGCTGTAGATACTAAACACTTTAACTTTCAGATTAAGCTTCAATCAATTTTCCAACTTTGATATATTTAAGGAACCTTATCCTCTGGAGTTAGTGTCATTGTTTTGAAAGAAGAATTTATTTAAAATTCTAATATCTACATAGCAGCTTAACTGTGAACATCATTAAACACACAGTCTCTCCTATTTGATGTATGTCTTACCACTAATTAACAATTTCCTTTTATGTGCCCTGTCAGATCAGAATCTCCTGGGTTTCATAGCTCCTTGAATTAAGCCAAAGTTTTTAGTGCCCCTTGAATTGTACTAATATGCATTGCCAATCAAACAATGGCTTTGTCAATTCATGTACCTTCCCTTCTATGCTGCATTTATTTTTCCTCTTTACCATTGATATGCAATTGATATTTAAATATATCTTACCAGTAACTCTGTCTAAATGTAACCTCTTTTTTGGCACATTCATCAGACATCTATCATCTTCATTTATTATTATTATTTTTTTGCAGTGCTGGGGATTGAACCCAGGGCCTTGGACAAGACAAGCACTCTAACAACTGAGCTATATCCCCAGCCTGTCTATCTTCTTGTTTGACAAGTACCTAAGGAGTGTCAGCTCCCCTCTGCCCCATCTGCTTCGCTCTATTCAAAGGCTATCTTCTCTACTCCTGGGAATCCCTTTACAGCCTAGAGGACAACCAGCTAAACCAAATCAATAATAATCATGAATAGGGACCACCTCATCTAGACATAGGTCTAACCTTGGGATCTAAGTCAAATTGAGCCAAGCAGTGGACTTCAGAAATGGACAGAAAGACAGCCAGAGCCAGAGACAGAGACAGGCAGAGATAGACAAAGAGTTCTTTCACAGGGTCAAGGGTTAAATGACTAGGTGACTGGACCCTGGCCGTACTTCCTGCCTTAGAGAGGATCCATGGCTGCCGTGTGAGAGAGGATAGGAGGGAGAGAAGTAGGTAAAGGGAGGGAGGAGGCAGGGAGAAGAGAGTAAGGGACTTTCTGAGAAACCTGGAATCCTGCAACCCCTCCTAGCCAAGAACACTTACCTGTGTTGAACACTGTCCTTCACATATCCATCTCCTGATGCTGCAAGATGCTCTTGGTCCCTTTATCAAGAAAAGTTTACCTGTTCATACCAGAAATCATGTCACACATATGACACGCATCCCTATTGTCTCTGTGTGTTTCAATTAGTCATGCTTCCAAAACTATTTTTAATTAAAATGTTGAATCAGTTTTAAAATTAGACATATACTTGTCAAATGTCTATGATTCAAACTGAGTGCTTGACTTTAGTCATCCCAGGAAGCATAGAATAAAATTCTTAGGAATCTCTAATGCATTCTGAGAGTGAGGTCTTATTTTGGGCCGTTTTCTCTGGGCCCTGGCCAGTAGCTCATCCCTTTGCCATGCTGGAGAACGTGCAGTGAATCGAGAATCAAGAAAGGCCAAAGCACTGGACATATTGTCCACATAATTTTTGTCATTTCGTAAAAAGAAAGTCTCCAAGACTCACGTATGGAGAATCACAGAAGAAAATGTAAGCTCCGACCCACTGAGTTTTCCAGCCCTAACCTGAGGCTGTTCAGTGCAAGATGAAGTGGGACCCAGGAAGTAAGACCACACCTTTTAATCAAAATGCTTTGACTCTTCCTCGGTAGATGTGATTAAGTTGGTGGTGTGTTCCAAGCAATGTGTTTATTTCCAGTCCATCTTCAGGTGCAGACAATTATTAACCAGCATATATTTTGTATATTTCTTTGTGGCTTCAAAAGAGTAAAAATAAAACCACAATCATACTTTTTATTGTGTCTGGTGTAGAAAGGAAATATGAACAATTTTAATATTCTTTTGTAATATCTGGTTGTATTTGTTGGTCATGGTGTTTACAATGCAAGGTTATATTTTGTAAAATATGATTCTATTTTTTCAGGGTTCCCAGAATTTAGTTATGCTTTTCTGCCATGAAAGAATTGAGTATGAACTACAATTATAGGCAAATCAGTTATAACTTAGATCTCAGCCAAGGACTTGCTATCTACTGTTAGGTGAAAGGCATGAGTGAAGGTGGATAAATTGGGGAAGAACCATAATGATTTGAACCTATTTAACAAGGAATTTGAAGTTAATAGAAATAGGACACATGGAAAATTGGAAAGCAAGATGTTGTCTTAGTTTTGGTCAAAATGAGCTGGAAATATTCATAAGGCAACCAGAAATGTCAATTTTAAGTGTCTGAATTACTTTTTCTAAAATTTCAACATTTAAATTTATGTATATGAATAAAGAAATAATATATGCCCAAAGGAAAAATCAGCATGAAGCAGAAGGACGGATCACTGATTTCAAGGGAGCATCTAACTGGAATGAGTGAAGGGTCCTGTGCTCTCTGTGTGGTACCTCGTTCTGCATGGAACCAGAGATTACTGGGCATAGAGCTCATTGCAGACCTGGGAAGGAGACAAGCAAGATGAGTGGGATCTACTCTGTCCTAAAAAGCAAGAAAGCCATCAAGGTCTACTGGGAGACTGTCAGAAGAAAAAAAGAGAACGCAAGAACAATACATAAATTATGTGCTGCAGGCTAATCATTTTCAACACCTGAAGATGAATTGGAAATAAACACATTGCTTGGATAATATAAGAATTTTTAAAAAGTATTTAACTAGTAGTAAAAAATATTTTTGATTGAAAAGTACTTGTGCTCCACTCCTTATTTTGCATTTGAGAGCCTCGGGCTGTAAAGCGCAGTAGGTCAGATCGTCCGTCGTCATCTGGGATTCTCTATGCAGGAGACTTTTTATAGGAAGGAACAGAAAGTGTGAAGAAGAGCTGATTGCCGAAGCACACTGAAAAATTGCAGCAGTATACTTGACATTTCTGATTTAATTCTGTCAGGTAGATATTTCATTATCTGCATCTTCACATCTGGGTTTCCGATCCTTGCCCACTGCCTGTTTCTTCTGCAACGTCTCCACTGTGGTTTAGATATGAGGTGTCCTCCAGAAGCTCATGGGTGAGACCATGCCACTATGTTCCAAGGTGGAGTGATCGGGTTGTGAGACTTTTAACATAATCAGTGCATTAAGCCCGTGGAAGGGGTTAACTGGGGGTTAACTCTAGGCAGGTAGGGAATGGCGGAGGAGGGGGTCAATGCAGTGTGCCTTTGGGGTACGATTTTGTCTGTGGTGGGAGAGCTGTCTGCTCCTGCTTCCCCTGCCTTGTTCCAGCTGCTTTCCTCCTCCACACGCTTCCACCAGGAATGTTCTGCCTCACCCCAGGCCCTGAGGAATGGAGCCAGCTGTCTATGGACTGAGACCTCTGAAACTGTGAACCCCCAATAAACCTTTCTTCCGCTCATTGTTCTTGTCAGGCCTTTTGTTAACTGCAATGAAAAAGTCGACTGAAACACCGATTAAAACACCCTCCCAATTTTTGAGGATGGAAATTCCATCCCTTCAATTACAGTGACCTGAAAAAAGTCCCTGGTTCACTTCTTGAGTCCTCTCTGTGTCACCACCCATTTCTAATTGCTCATGAAATCCTGGTGTCTTTCAAATATTTGGATTGATGTCTTCCCACTTTCACTGCTACCACCCTGGTGCGAGCTGAAGATTCTCAACAAACAGCTTCTCTCAGATCCCTTCCTGCTGCCCTGACTCCAGTGCACTCTCACCTCAGAAGCCAGAGAGATTGTTTAAAAAAAAAAATCAGACCTTTATTCATAAAAACTTTGACTTCATTTTGCTGAGGGTCAAAACCAAAGCCCTGGGAAGGCTTTGTAGGGCCTGTGAGGTCTGAGCTCTTCCTGCTCCTGTGGCTTTCCCTCTGCTTAGATGGAAACATATGAAGCTGCACGGCTTCATCCTAGGGGTTTTCATTAATTTGTAATGCAAAATTTCTTATTTAAAAAGTGCACAATATTATCTTATTTAATGTTGACCAATCCAATTTCTTCTTTGTTTTTAATATTCATATTCAGCTGAGGCAATTACAAGACTCAGAGTAACTGAATAATTTTCCAAAGAGACCATGAGACTGCGTTAAAAATTTAAACCAGGGCTTCCTGACTCTGGGGTACATATTCTAACAATTAAGCTGCACCACTGCTTCCAGGGTTGTGCTGGAGAAGTTGGCTTGCCCATGGTTCATAGACATCAGCAAATATATAAAACACTCCTTAACACTTTCCTTGAGTAACTTGCATTCACTACAGGCTAAACATTTCCTATTCAAAAAACGTGGGTCTAGAAATATTTTGGATTTTGAATTTTTCCAGCTTTTAGAATATTTTCATATATATATTATATAATATGTAATATATAATATATATAGATAATGAGGAATCTTGAGGAGAGGAACCATATCTAAATACAAAATTAACCTATGTTTCATGCACATCTTATACACATATCCTAGAGGAAGGTAACTTTTTTTTTTTTATTGTAAACAAATGGGATACATGTTGTTTCTCTGTCTGTACATGGCGTAAAGGCATACCATTTGTGTAATCATAAATTTACATAGGGTAATGTTGTTTGATTCATTCTGCCATTTTTTCCCTTCCCCCCCCACCCCTCCCACCCCTCCCCTCCCTCTATACAGTCCTTCCTTCCTCCATTCCTGCCCCCCTCCCTAAACCCAACTCCAACCCCAACACTAACCCTTCCCACCCCCCATTATGTGTCATCATCCACTTATTAGCGATATCATTCTTCCTTTGGTTTTTTGAGATTGGCTTATCTCACTTAGCATGATATTCTCCAGTTTCATCCATTTGCCTGCAAATGCCATAATTTTATCATTCTTTATGGCTGAGTAGTATTCCATTGTATATATATATACCACATTTTCTTTATCCATTCTTCAATTGAAGGACATCTAGGTTGGTTCCACAATCTGGCTATTGTGAACTGAGCAGCTATGAACATTGATGTGGTTGTATCTCTGTAGTATGCTGATTTTAAGTCCTTTGGGTATAGGCCAAGGAGTGGGATAGCTGGGTCAAATGGTGGTTCCATTCCAAGTTTTCTAAGGGATCTCCACACTGCTTTCCAGAGTGGCTGCACTAATTTGCAGCCCCACCAGCAATGTAAGAGTGTACCTTTTACCCCACATTCTCGCCAACACCTGTTGTTGCTTATATTCTTGATAATCGCCATTCTAATTGGGGTGAGATGGAATCTTAGGGTGGTTTTGATTTGCATTTCTCTTATTACTAGAGATGTTGAACATTTTTCCATATGTTTGTTGATTGCTTGTATATCTTCTTCTGCGAAGTGTCTATTCATTTCTTTAGCCCATTTGTCAATTGGATTATTTACATTCTTGGTGTAGAGTTTTTTGAGTTCTTTATAGATTCTGGAGATTAGCGCTCTATCTGAAGTATGATTGGCAAAGATTTTCTCCCACTCTGTAGGCTCTTTCTTTGCATTGCTGATAGTTTCCTTTGCTGAGAGAAAGCTTTTTAGTTTGAATCTATCCCAGTTATTAATTCTTGCTTTTATTTCTTGTGCTATGGGAGTCCTGTTGAGGAAGTCTGGTCCTAAGCCGACATGTTGAAGCTCTGGACCTACTTTTTCTTCTATAAGATGCAAGGTCTCTGGTCTTATTCCGAGATCCTTAATCCATTTTGAGTTTAGTTTCGTGCATGGTGAGAGATATGGGTTTAGTTTCATTCTGTTGCATATGGATTTCCAATTCTCCCAGCACCATTTGTTGAAGAGGCTATCTTTTCTCCATTGCATATTTTTGGCCCCTTTGTCTAGTATGAGAAAATTGTATTTATTTGGGTTTGTGTCTGTGTCCTCTATTCTGTACCATTGATCCACCTTTCTATTTTGGTAACAATACCATGCCGTTTTTGTTACTATTGCTTTGTAGTAGAGTTGAAGATCTGGTATTGCGATACCCCCTGCTTCACTCTTTCTGCCAAGGATTGCTTTAGCTATTCTGGGTTTTTTATTCTTCCAGATGAATTTCATAATTTCTTGCTCTATTTCTGTAAGGTACATCATTGGGATTTTAATTGGAATTGCATTGAATCTGTATAGCACTTTTGGTAGTATGGCCATTTTGACAATATTAATTCTGCCTATCCAGGAACATGGGAGATCTTTCCATCTTCTAAGGTTTTCTTTAATTTCTTTCTTTAGTGTTCTGTAGTTCTCATTGTAGAGGTCTTTCACCTCTTTTGTGAGATTGATTCCCAAATACTTTATTTTTTTCGAAGCTATTGTGAATGGGGTAGTTTTCCTAATTTCTCTTTCTGAAGATTCATCGCTTATGTATAAAAAGGCCTTAGATTTATGTGCATTGATCTTATATCCCGCTACTTTACTGAATTCACTTATGAGATCTAAAAGTTTTCTGGTGGAATTTCCTGGTTCCTCTAAGTATACAATCATATCATCAGCAAATAGGGATAGTTTGAGTTCTTCTTTTCCTATTCATATCCCTTTAATTTCTTTGGTCTGTCTAATTGCTCTGGCTAGAGTTTCAAGGACGATATTGAATAGAAGTGGTGAAAGAGGGCATCCCTGCCTTGTTCCAGTTTTTAGAGGGAATGCTTTCAGTTTTTCAACATTTAGAATGATATTAGCCATGGGTTTAGCGTAGATGGCCTTTACAATGTTAAGGAATGTTCCCATTATCCCTATTTTTTCTAGTGTTTTGAGCATGAAGGGGTGCTGTATTTTATCAAATGCTTTTTCTGCATCTATCGAAATAATCATGTGATTCTTGACTTTAAGTCTATTGATATGGTGAATTACATTTATTGATTTCCTGATGTTGAACCAACCTTGCATCCCTGGGAAGAAACCCACTTGATCATGGTGCACTATCTTTTTAATATGTTTTTGTATGCGATTTACTAAAATTTTGTTCAGAATTTTTGCGTCGATGTTCATTAAGGATATTGGTCTGAAATTTTCCTTCCTCGATGTGTCTCTGTCTGGTTTAGGTATCAGGGTAATATTGGCTTCATAGAATGAGTTTGGGAGGGTTCCCTCCTCTTCTATTTTATGGAATACTTTGAGAAGTATTGGAATGAGCTCTTCTTTAAAAGTTTTGTAGAACTTGGCTGAGAACCCATCTGGTCCTGGACTTTTCTTTGTTGGAAGGCTTTGATGACTTCTTCTATTTCATTACTTGAAATTGGTCTATTTAAATTGTGTATGTCCTCCTCGTTCAGTTTAGGCAATTCATATGTCTCTAGAAACCTGTTGATGTCTTCGAAATTTTCTATTTTGTTGGAGTATAGATTTTCAAAATAGTTTCTAATTATGTTTTGTATTTCAGTCGTGTCTGTTGTGATATTTCCTTGTTCATTCCGAATTTTAGTGATTTGGGTTTTCTCTCGTCTTCTCTTTGTTAGTTTGGCTAAAGGTTTATCAATTTTTTTTATTTTTTCGAAGAACCAACTATTTATTTTGTCAATTTTTTGTATTGTTTCTTTCGTTTCAATTTTGTTGATTTCAGCTCTCAGTTTAACTATTTCCTGTCTTCTACTACTTTTGGTGTTGGTCTGTTCTTCTTTTTCTAGGGCTTTGAGCTGTAGTGTTAGGTCATTTATTTTTTGAGTTTTACTTCTTTTATTAAATGCGCTCCATGAAATAAATCTTCCTCTAAGTACTGCTTTCATAGTGTCCCAGAGATTTTGATATGATGTTTCTTTGTTCTCGTTTACCTCTAAGAATTTTTTAATTTCCTTCCTAATATCTTCTGTTATCCATTCATCATATAGTAGCATATTGTTTAATCTCCAGGTGTTGGAGTAGTTTCTGTTTTTTACTCTTTCATTAATTTGTAACTTCAATCCATTATGATCTGATAGAATACGAGGTAGTGTCTCTATCTTCTTGTATTTGCTCACATTAGCTTTGTGGCATAATATATGGTCTATTTTAGAGAAGGATCCATGTGCTGCTGAGAAGAAAGTGTATTTGCACTTGGTTGGATGGTATATTCTATAAATGTCTGTTAAGTCTAAATTATTGATTGTGTTATTGAGATCTATGGTTTCTTTGTTCAATTTTTGTTTGGAAGATCTGTCCAGTGGTGAGAGAGGCGTGTTAAAATCACCTAGTATTATTGTGTTATGGTTTATTTGGTTTCTAAAATTGAGAAGGATTTGTTTAACATACATGGATGAGCCACTGTTTGGGGCATAGATGTTTATGATTGTTATATCTTGCTGATTTATGCTTCCCTTAAGCAGTATGAAATGTCTTTCTTTATCCCTTCTGACTAACATTGAAGTCCACATTATCTGAAATGAGGATGGATACTCCAGCTTTTTTGCTGAGTCCATGTGCATGGTATGTTTTTCCCCATCCTTTCACCTTTAGTCTATGGGTATCTCTTTCTATGAGGTGAGTCTCTTGCAGGCAACATATTGTTGGATCTTTCTTTTTAATCCAATCTGCCAGTCTATGTCTTTTGATTGATGAATTCAGGCCATTAACATTCAGGGTTATTTTTGAGATATGATTTGTATTCCTGGTCATTTGGTTCATATTTAAAATTTTTGACACATCTTAGTTCCTCCTTTATTTGACAGTTCCTTTAGGATAATTCCTCCCTTTGCTGATTTGCTTGTTTGTTTTTTATCTCTTCCTCATGAAATATTTTGCTGAGAATGTTCTGTAATGCTGGCTTTCTTTTTGTAAATTCTTTTAGCTTTTGTTTATCATGGAATGATTTTATTTCATCGTCAAATTTGAAGGTAAGTTTTGCTGGGTATAAGATTCTTGGTTGGCATCCATTTTCTTTCAGAGCTTGAAAAATGTTGGTCCAGGCCCTTCTAGCTTTTAGGGTCTGGATTGAAAAATCTGCTGATATCCGTATTGGCTTCCCCCTGAATGTAATTTGGTTCTTTTCTCTCACAGCCTTTAAAATTCTGTCTTTATTTTGTATGTTAGGTATTTTCATTATAATGTGCCTTGGTGTGGGTCTGTTGTAATTTTGTGTATTTGGAGTCCTATAAGCCTCTTGGACTTGGTTTTCCATTCCATTCTTCAGATTTGGGAAATTTTCTGATATTATTTCTTCAAATAGATTGTTCATTCCTTTGGTTTGTTTCTCTAAGCCTTCCTCAATCCCAATAATTCTCAAATTTGGCCTTTTCATGATATCCCATAGTTCTTGGAGATTCTGTTCATGATTTCTTACCATCTTCTCTGTTTGTTCAACTTTGTTTTCGAGGTTAAATATTTTGTCTTCAATATCTGAAGTTCTATCTTCCAGCTGTTCTATCCTATTGGTTATGCTTTCTATGGAGTTCTTAATTTGGTTTATTGTTTCCTTCATTTCAAGGATTTCTGTTTGGTTTTTTTTCAATATCTCTAACTCTTTATTGAAATGATCTTTTGCTTCCTGAATTTGCTCTGTTAACTGTCGATTGGTGCGATCGTTCAATGCCTGCATTTGCTCTTTCATCTCATCGTTTGCTTCCCTAATCATTTTAATTATGTACATTCTAAACTCCCTTTCTGTCATTTCTTCTGCCATGCTGTCGTTGTATTTTATTGATGTAACATCTAGATTTGTTTGGGGCATTTTCTTCCCTTGTTTTCTCATATTGTTCAGGAATCAGTGGGTCCTTAAGATATTGCAGATTTCCTCTATTGACTTATAATGTCCCTGAAGATTGCTATTATATCCCCTCTTATCCTTCAGTGGCCTGAAGTCTTGGAGGAGGTTGATAATGCAGAGCTCCATGAAGAAGCTGCCTCTCTAGGGGTGGTGACCCTCAGGTGGCGTATATTCCCTGGTAGTGGGCAGAGGTGCCTCCACTTGTTGACCAATGGTCATCCAATGGGGAACTAGACTGCGGGCTGAGGCAAGGCCTGTTTGTGCCTGTGTCTCTGGTTTTACCGTCCCTGTGGGAAAACCTCCCCTGGCCGGGAAGACTCACTCGGTGGGGACGTCTCGCTGGTCAGTTGCCCTCCTAGAGGTTCCCCTCAATCTACAACTACCGCCTGGGCTGGGCTGTCTTCCTCTGCAACATTCCCAGGGGCCCAGACCTACCTCCTGGGCCTGGGAGCCTCACCCTTGGCAGGCGAGTCTCCTTAGGCTGCCTCTCCCAGAGAATCTGCCCGCAGCCCTGGAAACTTCGCTCCGCCCCTAGGCGTGTCTCTGTGGGGCTCTTCCAGCAAGAAGCCACCTAGCTCCTGGGACCCTGCTCTGCACCAATCGCCTGGCTATGCAGCCCCTCCTCTGAGCCACCACCTGGAGCCCCGTACAATAGCTCCGAGACCCAGAGACCCGCCACACACCTCCTCCTCCGGACAGCCGCCCGGTTTCCAACGCAGTCACTAGGAGTCCAAACAACTCACTTCGGGTCTCCTCCTCCCGCCAACCGCCCGTAGCCCTAGGCAGTCACTCCAAGTCCAAGTGCCCCGCCCTGTTCCTCCTCCTCCTCCTCGGGGTAGCCCCCCGGGTGTTCAGGAGCGGTGGCTCCGAGACCAAGTGACCCACCACGCTCCTCCTCCAGGCAGGTCACCGGTGTTCAGGAGTGGTCGCTTTTAGTCCAATCAACTCACCACTCGCCTCCTCCTCTGGCAACCACCTGTGGCTCTGATGCAGTCACTCCTAGACCAAGCGTCCCACCACTCTCCTCCTCCAGGCAGGCCACCAGTGTTCTTGAGCAGTCGTTCTGAGATCAAACAGCTCGCCACGCAGCTCCTCCTCTGGCAACTGCCTGTGGCTCTGATGCAGTCACTCCTAGACCAAGCGACCCACCGGGCTTCTCCTCTTCCTCCGGGCAGCCCCCCGGTGTTCAGAAGCGGTCGTTCTGGGTCTGAACAGCTCGCCACGCAGCTCCTCCTCAGGCAGCCGCCCGGAGCCCCAGTGGTTGCTCCGAGTCCAAGCGCTGTGCTGAGCTGCCTCCTCTACGATGATCCCAGTTGTCCGTGTTTACTGCTCCAGCGGGGGGAGGGGCGTCTCGCCGAGCAACTCTACTTCACAAAGTTCCCTGCGTTCCGGGGCTACCCCCCCATCCGGGACACCTCCCTAATGGGAGAGACTCACCCAGCGGCTTTGAGTTGGTCCCAAGTCTCTCACTATCTCCTCTTTTGAATCTTGCATCCTGGAGCAATGTGAATGCAGCCACCCTCTAGTCCGCCATCTTCTTTAAGATTGAGGAAGGTAACTTTATACAGTCTTTTTAGTGTGTCTGTGTTTTGACTGCAACTCTCACATGAGGTCAGGTTGGGAGTCCTCATAGTTTGGACCATTTTGGAATTTGGATTTGTGGAGTTGGATAATCAAGTTGTACTGCTAGTAGAGATTATTTCCATTACTGAGCTTCTCTCCCAATCACAACTAGCAGGGTTTACATAAAAACACTAAAATGCCTTGCTTTGAATTCTGATTCCATATATTGAGGATTGATTGGCCTTTTAAAAAGTTTTCAAATAAACTTGCTTACATTTGACGCTATGGTGTGTCTTAGGTGTCATCATTTTTTTTTTCAATTACAAACATATAATTAAGGTTTTGTTCTGAAAATTGAATGATTCCTTTTTATTCTTATAAGTCTTTAACCAAAGGTGCACTGGGTGCAGAGTCCCCTGACATGCCCTAGAAGGATGAGTCTGGTTCTAGAGAGGCACAGAGATGCTGCCTGGCTGTCACAGTGACAGTTTACTTTCATTGCACGAGGCAAACACAGTTTATACAGCATGCTTGTGACATGGCCAATAGCCAAATACTTAAAATTCTGCTGTGCATTTTACAGTCTCAAAAACTTGAAAGGATATCCTGGAACAAATCTTTACTTTTGAAAGTGTCTCAAATGCCTCTGTGTGATAATCTAGGTGCAGCCAATGATATTGTTATTTTTAATCAGTATGTAACACATACATTTTTTATCTAATGATTTATGATACTACTGCAAAAAAACTTAAGGTGGGTTTTATCCCTGTTTAAGTTGATCTTACATAATTTGTATAATCATTGGTAATTTATTGTGAAATGTATTTAAAATAAGACTCTTAAGAGCTTCATGGCTCAAAAATCTGCCTAGTTTGGAAAATTTTGTGTGTGAGTTTTCATATCAAGGTAGCAGGCTGAGATGAGGGTAAATTTTCTGTCCTCTACTTTAATGAATTACTTGGACATGGTGTTTGGGGTGCACGATGAAGTGGCCTTTCCAATATCCTCCAGTGAAGAACTCAGGCAGTGTCGACAGCAGGAAGCCACGCCCTGACAGCAGGCAGCCACGCCCCATAGCCGGGTTCTGCTCTCAACTTTGTCTTTCACTATGCAAATTGAATTGGCTCCTCTCCATTTTAACCAGTGCAAATGTTCTAAGGTGAGGTTTGTTGTCTGAGATTCAGTGCAACTTCAAGATAAAAGACACATATCGGTAGAGACACACACAACCACTTAAAATTTGATGTTTGACCCAAATGCAAGTATAAATTGAAAATTTAATTCTGGATTGATAGGCAAAAAGAATCTCATAAAACTCCTTTCTGAACTTGATCAGATTATTCTGATTTTCCTGAGCTCAGCTCATGCAGTTATAAATTCTTGACTCTTTCTGAGGGCCTGGACAATAGAAGTTTTACTCCCAGGGAAACTGACTTTACATGGTCCTCATAGAACATTCCACTGGAAGTATGCACACCATTGGGGTTCCTTTTCTGGCCAGTGTAGGATGCTCTTTAAAATCACTCAATTCTCATTCCCAGTGGGCTCTCAATGGAACCTCTTGCTACTTGAACTTGGTCTTGTACAACGCATATCTCCTTCTACACAGCATCTATCTCAACCCTCCTAGTTACAGGCACATTGACTCTCAACCGGAGGAGACACAGCTACTCGCTTGCTATAGAAAGGGAATAGTCATGTCAGGAAGTTACGTGAAAGGCAGTTGTAGGCAGCTTCCAGGAAATCCTCAATTGCTCAATTAAACAGAGACATTGGCAGGATCCTTTCCCATTGACTTCAAATTTGATATATCTGGGTGGCCATGTGAAGGTGGGCCAAGGATTATCTAACAACTTGTAAGCTGAATCTAATACAGCCTTAGGACTCAATATCCTCTCTAAGAAGTTACCATACAAAATATTCCTGGCATGTATTATTATTTCTATAATCTGACAATAGTTTTATGGCATAACTTCTACCTTAGTATAATCTTAGGATACAAATTCTACTTTAATCTAGTTTTTCTTATACTTATCATTGTAAAATAATTGTTGATCAATAATGAGAGAAATGTTATGTTTATCTTTGATCTCATCCACAAGAAATAACTCTTATAATTTCAGATGAAGTATGTTCCAGCTTTTTCTATAAATTTACAAACATTTTGCTGCATGAATAAGAATGTACTGTATGTGCTATTCCATAATTCAAAAAATGTACATTAATACACATTTCCTTATCTGTGCATGGAGATACATCTCAGTTTTAAACAACAGCAGACCATATGTGTGTATTGATTCATACATGTAAGCAAATTGCTCAACTACACATGGGAAGGCATTTTAGATGATTTTCAATTTTTAAAAATTGATATGGCAATAACACTGAAAAAACATTTTCATACACTCATTCTTGTGTATTACTAAGTAATAATTTCCTAGAACTAGAATCTGTAATGGAAAGGACATGAACAATAGTGCACATGTGAATATTGTTAGTAATACATTGTTTGCTAAAATCTTAGGCCAATTTACTATCCCAACAGTAGTATACTAAAAAATCCTGCTTTCCATAACCTCATAAATATTATTACATTTTAAGCTATGATATCTCACATTGTTGTTCTGATTTGCACGTACTTGATTAATTCTATAATGGTAATAAGATTTTCTCATGATCTCAGCCTTTAAAGTTGAAGTTTACTCCTTGGTTTATCATTTTGGTATTTTTGGCAAATGTGCCTTTCATGATTTTAATGAAAGTTTGTTCTGAAATTTTTGATAGTATGTTTTGTTCATTAGTCAAAGTTATTAATTTATTTGATATCTCCTTTGATTTGATATATCCTCTTATTTATTGAGAATTGACTTAAAATTGCCAACATTGTTTTCCAACTAACAACCTTTTAACTTCCATCATTTGTTTGCTTTGTTATCTTTAATTGAATGATATGATTTTAGTGGAAGATTGGCCATGATATTATTGTGCAATGCTCTTCATAACTCTAGTATTTTTCTTTTTGCCTCAAGTTTACTATTTCTGATAAAAGCATGTGGGGTTTTAATCTTATCTGGCAGTTTACCTTACCAGGTAAATATTCCAATATTAACTTTCATATTTTTTGTACTCTTATTCTAAAAATATATATTATAAGCATATGACTATTTAAAAAATCTAATCAGGCAATCTTTGTCTTTTAATTGAGGTATTTGATCCTTTTATATATAGTGTAGTAACTAAAGTAGTGAGATTAGATCTACTAGCTATGGTTTATTTTCAGTGTTTTCTTTCACACTCTCATTTTCTCTAGCTCCCATTTTCTTTATGCCTTATTTTGTGTAAATTGAAAAGTGGTCCCCATCCTCATTTCTTGTCTTTTAGTCACATGTTCATCAACAATTTAGTACTTATTTTTAAAATTTGAGAACATGGCTTCTTCATCTGAAGGCTTCCCGTATCTATTTTTTTCCTTGTTTTTTCTGCAGCTCTAAACTCTCATATATCTAGATGTTGTTTTTCTTCACATTTATTCTGCTTTTGTTTATTTTATTAAAGTTTATTGATATATGCTTTGCATACCATAAAATTTATTGATTTTGAGTGTGCACTTTCATAACTTTTGGCAAAGGTGTAGAGTTGTACAACTATCACCCCAGTGCAGCATAGAACATTCTACTACCTCACCTCAGAAAAACCTCTCACTTTTATCAATCCCCATTCCTAGACCCAGTCTCACCCACTTTCTGTTCCTGTACATTTGTTGACCCTATGTTAGTGAGTAGCAGTCTTTGAATCTGGGACCTGATCATCAATTTTGGAAAATTATTGGTCATAATGCCTTTGGACAGTTCCTGCTCTGTTCTCTCACAGGAGTCCTTCCTGGTCTCCAGGTATATACTATGCCTGCTGTAGCTCTTCTGCTGTGCCTTAGGTTGCCCTATTCTTCTCCCCATAATGATTCCTTTGTGGGAAATACACATCTGTTTTTATTTCCTTTCATGCATTCTGAGACTACGGAATGCTCAGATGAGCTTTTTAGTATCCTATCTGCTGCTTGCTGTGAGGACTCAGCCAACATGGACACTGGATGCTCAAGGCCATAGGCCTTACGAGCAGAGAATTCTCATTTTTGTCTTCCTGTGATGCTATTTAGCTGCCTAAAACTCTGAGCAGCATTTCTCTTTTGGATGCTACATTTGAATCTGATTTTCAGCCTCGGGAAGAAAATTAATGTAAGAATTTTGAGTTAGAGCTCTTTGTATCATATCAACAATGATTAAAACTTTCAGTGTATAAAGAGAACAACCAAGATGGTCACCACAAAAAATAATTCTTTATGTACTTATTCTTTAGGACACTAATAGAAGTCCTGTATTTGGCTAGAAATTTGCTAATTTCTCCACTTTGCCTGAAACATTCTGTCAACTTGAAAAATATCAATTCTGGGAACATCTTCAAAATTGATCAAGTTCAATATATTTTTTGAAGTGTTTCATTTATCTTGGAATCTTAAGTTACTTTAGGTGAAATAGATTATACTCTACAGTTGAAAACATATTTTTATTGCTCTGCATAGTATTTTACCTGCTATAATAGAGTTATTCCTTCATAACTGGTTTATTTAGCTCCATTATATTTTTACAAGCACTTCCTGGTAGAGGAAATTTTTCCATTTCTCAGAAAGATTTCAGTTGGTTGTTATTTTCAGTAAAGAATAATCACTTTTGCAAAGATTAATTGTGCATAGAAATGGCATGAATCACTGCTACATATGGAAGTTTTTGTATAATATAATTAGTTAAAAATTGCCAGATATGGGATATTATGTGTTTATGAGGTTGATGTCTCTGTAACACTATCTACTTAGAAGAAAGGATCAAGTGTTTTCTGGAGCAAAGCTGTTCAATATGAGATTGAAAGATTTCCTGCACAAAAATCCCAGCCAATTATTTCACTGCGGATTTTTCATAACCAGCAATTTGTTTGAAAACTAGTAACATGCCCTACTTTATAAAAGGGCTATATATTCATAGAAGATTATTTCCATTATCTACTGCCCTTTAACATATCCTTCACTTAGGAACTTAAACCAACCAATTTATTAATCTCATGGTTTTGTGGGGCAAAAAATCAGATAGGCCCTAGAAATTCCCCTACTGTGTCTTGTGTTCAGGGGTATTGACCTGATGGCTGGGGGTTTTCCAGTTGCCAGGGCTGACCCCACTCACAGGCCTGCTGCCGTGGGGTGCAGGTGGAAGGCTGGCCCACAGCAGCCTCCCGGCCCCAGGGCTTGAGACCAGAGCAGGCGCTGGTGTTCTCTGGTCCAGAAGCACCAGGTGTAAGTATCAGAGTTCACAGGCCTGACGACGATGAGGAGAAGCAGATCTGCTGTTCAAGGAGGGAACCATCTTTGTCGCCACAAATTTGAAACATTTTCTATATATAATCCTGTCTTCATCTACATGTGCGACTTAAAAGGTTGTCATTGATTAAAAATTTAAAATCAGAGTGATTATGTTTCCAAAATAATCACTATTATCACTAAAGCTACTAATGTTAATAAACATATTCCTTTGCATTTTCTCATGATTTTAAGCATCTTGTCTAAATACATACTAATAGGGGTGCTATATTTTTGTTTGAAATTATAATTTTTTCTTGATTATTTTGAGCACTTTATATTATCAGCAATTCAAATATAACCTATATGTTTTTCCTAAGTCATCCTGGTGTTTTGATTCTTTGATAAGTAGTAATTTATTTCCTGATTTTTTCAAATATTACACAAAGAAGATATTCCACAGATATTTTTAAAAATATTTTTCTCTCATCATCATTGTTGAGATTTCATATTTTCTTTTGCTTTGTTCTTTGGATCTACACAGAGACTGGTTAAAGGATTATGTGATATTTACATAAGAATTTATTCAAAAACATAAACCAATGATCAGAATTAATTAAATCGCTGCTCAGTGAACTTAACTTACATGAGATACTTAAAAAATGCAATAATTCTGAAGGCCTACACAATTAGTTGAGTGAATTTCATATATGTGTAGAGTGAACTAGAGCTGAACTTGCAGTCAGTGTTCCATGAGAAATGAGGCACACACTCAAGTTACCTATGACTCTAGAACTGGGAACACTAATATGGTAGCTCATGTGCTCAAACACACATAGCTCCAATTAGCCTATTTTTGATGATCTGAGAGACTAAAGAAAATCACAGTAAGAACTGATGTATAATACCTAAAGGATATTTTCCGGTCTGTTTTGAAAAATCCACCATGTGTAATTAATAATGAGAACTTGAACTCTAAAAACTTTACAAATTAGAGTTAAAATGATTTCTGATTGCTTTCATTTAGGCGATATCGCCAATCTGCATCACTGTAACATTGATTACAATGTAGAGTTCTTAAGAAAGGACGTCGGGTATTTGAATGCTTATCACATCATTATTTGGTCACCAAGTTGTTGTTAGTTGATACATCTGTCTAATCAATGATTGAGCTTCTGTGGAAGTATTCCAATTTAGAGATCTTTTGAGATGGCGGCATAGGGGGTTCTAAATTCTTGATAAGATTAATCCAATTATTAGCTTGAAAGAGAACCAGTTCATTCAACCTAATTAGGAAGCATATTCTAGCATCATAAGTTAGTGTGTGTGTGTGTGTGTGTGTGTGTATACATACATATATATATATATACATATTCTCATTAATAATTAACTTCTAATAAAAGAGTGAAATAATCATAATGTGATTTAATGGGGAAACCAAATGATGAATGTAACATCATGAACCCTTAATAGATGTTCTAATTAGATATCATTAAGGAGGCTATTAGATGAATTCAAACTGAGCCTTTCATTTACTACCAAAAATATAACCTTAAATTTATAATGAAGCAGATATAGACTGAAATCCTCACCTGTGCTGTAGACAGAAAGTAGGCTAAACTGTCTGGAATCATTTTTGGTCATGCTCATTACAGTTTTAGGTCACTAGAAAGTTAGTATGAGGTATCTAATGCTGTTTGCTGAAAAAGTTAAATGGAAAATAAGACAAAATAATTTTCTCTGATCAAGGCTTACGGAGATTTATAAGTGGTTTTTCAAATTCTTGGAGGATATTTTGAAATTTGATTTTGGAAACAAAGAAAATATTTTAAAACATAGTTAATTTTCTGTTCACTGTCATTTAAAAGAATAACAATTTATATTTTTCAGTTGGTGGTTCTTAAACCAAGGGATGAAACAAATCCCTAAGGCATCTTATACATTTGGTGTATATGTTTTCCTCTTTAACAGAAATCTTTATAACAGTCTAGTATGAAATTCAAAGCAATGTTTGATGCATTATTTTCTTGGCGTTTGAATATATAGAGCAGATTCACTGAAATCTAATAATTAGATCTAATCAAGAAAAAGATATGACAATATTAATATTCCTAATAACAGCTACAAATATTTTCCAATTAATTTCTTATAATTGAATAAAAAATAAAGCACAGGGAACTAAACTCGGAACCCTCTACATGTGTCTCAGTGATTCCCTTTTGGGTGCATCTACCCTTGGCTTTTTGCCAACGTCCTGTTGACTTCTGCTAAGTTCTCTAAGGGAAGATTCTGTGCCTAACAAAGAACAGATCAGGTCTCAACAACCTTGCCTTTCACATCCTAGCTCTGCAATCTGGTCCCTGGTCTAGAACCCAGAGATGCTTCTAGAAGATGGCACAAAAGGAAATAAAACGGTTTTGTCAAATTTTGGGATATCGGTGCATTGCTGTAAACCTGGGATCAGCTTAACAGCCAAGAACATAGAGAGCAATCTTTGAAAAAAGTGAATCCCCTTGAGCCTGTATCTTTTAAGTGGTACCACTGCTGAATTTCCTAATACTCCGTCACGACCCAATATGTATGTGCTTTTAGAAAAATAGACTCTTGTGCTGATTAGCAAAGGCGCCTACAGTTGCCCTCTGAACCACTAAGCGCGGAGATGTGTGTCCTCATCTGTGTTTACAGAGCGCCTTCTCCTAACTCAGAGGCAGCACCGCCTCTGGGAAGCAGGTTCCTAACAGAGCGCACCAGTTAGTAGGTGGAAGAGCACTGGGGACCGAGGCAGTCGGTCTTTATTTTCTCGTTAAACTTGCTCTTTCCGTCTCCTTCACTACCTCTTATGGCAGGAACAGAGCTTCCTCTTCAAAGTCAGGATTTTGAAACCTGGTTCATCGTATTTACACCTGTTTTAAAAGTCGTGTTCCCTTCTCCCAGCCTGGGCCTGGCTGGTGCCCCGGGAGGCCTGCTCTGGGTGAGCAGGGCTTCCCTGTCCTGCCCAGGCGCTGGCTCTGCCTCCACTGCTCCTGAGCTCCTCCTTGCTTCAGCGCTGGGTCCTCCAGGACTGGACTTCAGGTAGAAAGCATGTGATTTGTCAGGTACAGTATACATTTTCCTCGGTTAAAAATGATGATGACTCTATGAAAGATATTTTTCTGGGTCCTTCAAAAGTCAAGCTCTTGATTTTAATGTAGTTCAATTTGCGGTAAAAGCCTTTCCGCGATAATGTTTGTCAGTCTTTGTTTAGAGCATCCATCCCGATCACAGCCATGAAGGCATGCGTCTGTATTGATCCTAAAATTTTTAAAGAAGATTTTTAAAGTACATTTTTAATGTATCAAGCATTAACTTTGGCATAACCTGTAATTTGATTTTATTTTCTGTGTGGATTGTCAACAGATTCAATCCCTTTCATCACACAGATCACGTTTCCTTACTCACTCACAATCTCAGCTATGTTATACTTTTATAACTCTATTTCTCTACTTGCCTACCCCTGTTCTACTACCCCATTACCTTAATTCTTGACACAAATAAAGAAAAACACCCTTTCCTTGTTATTTTATTCACAGTCCTTTGTATATCCACATAAAATTTAAGTACACTTGTTAATTTGCGTGCTATCACAGGTAAGCATGCATTTAGGCAAGGTTTTCACAAAAACTGGACTGAATCTGTAGAAGAGTTTGGAGAGAGAGATAGAGTGAGTTAAATCATTAGTTTCCTCAATTTTGGAAGCTGTAAAGTCTAAAATTCTCAGGGTGGGCCTGCAAACGGGAGAGCTGAAGTTGCTGATATTGCAATCAGAGTTGATCTATGATCACAGTTCCCACGTTCTCAAGGTTTTTTTTTTTTATTTTTTTCTTAAAGAGTGTCAACTAATTCCACAAGTCCCTTTCACCTTAGGGTTGATCATTTTCTTTACCCAAATTCTACTAAAGAAAATATTTAAAAATGCCTCCACAGAAGCATCCAAACAAGTATGGCCTTTTGGTCTAGATAAGTTTACATATAAATGAATGATAAATAATGGTATTTATGGAACAACATGAAAAAATACATATTCAAATTATAGTAATCCATGAAAAAGAAGAAACAGATAAAATGATAGAAAGCTTATTTAAAGAACTAAAAGAAGAAATTTTGCTAAATCTGGGCAAAGATGTAAATATCACGTACAAGGAGGTCAAACACAGATTGGATCCCAGCAACACTGTCCCAAGACATTATAGTCAAACTGCCAAATATCAAAGACAAAGAGCAGATCCCGAAGACAGACAGACGCGATTTGTGACATCAGAAGGTAAAATGCCTGAGAAGTGTGGAGCGAAAGCCTACAGGTGCACGCAGGGTGCATGTACAAAGAGTGGGACACCAGTCAGTCCTTCAGAAGGATGCTGTCTTGTGACAATAGGAGGACCTGGTGGACTTCATGTCAAGTTAACTAAACCAGGCGCAGGATCTCAGAGTGAAATCTAAAAGGTCGAACTCACAGAGTAGAAGGTTGGTTAGCAGGGGCTGAAAGGTGGGATTGCTGGTAAGGAAGATGTTGGTCAAGGAACACAAAATTTCAGATAGGAGGAATAAGTTCAAAGGAATTGTTGTACAACATGACAGTTACAGCTACAGCAATGTATTGTATTTTTAAAAATGCCAAGAAAGTAGTTTTCCTGTTTGCACCACAGAAGACTATAATGTGGGAAGCAGCACATCTGTTTATTAGCTTGATTTAGCCATCCATAATATATAAATACTTTAAACATCATATTTTACAGTATATAAACAAATTTTGTCCATTATTTTTAAATTCACAAGTAGAAAAATATTGTGAATGAATTATTTGGTTGACTTGGAGAAATACGGCAAATTCATCAAATCCTTCTATTCACATTGTATTATACAGCATAAGTTTATAAAGACTGTTTTTTTTTTTTTTTTTTTTTTTTTTTCGCAGTACTGGCAGTGGGATCCAGGGCCTGTGCATGCCAGGCAAGTGCTCTATCATTGCTATGTCCCCAGCCCAACTTTGATTTCTTAAGTCCCTAATTATCTTAAATTTATTATGATTTTTTTTTAGTTCATCTGCTATATAATGGCCAGAAAAAAGCAATTTACTTCAGAGGTAACAGGGGCAGTTATAGATTGTTTTCTTCTTACTCACCACCTTCATTTATTTCTTTACCAGTTGACTCCACAAACTAGTCAAGAACAGATTTTTAGAATCTTGCACCAAGAGGATTTAATTCAAGGATTGATTCTTACTAAAAGAGTAGCAGGAATTGTCTTTGAAGCTAGAGGTATTGCTTGTTGAGAATGTCCTATATGCCTGAAAATGCTTATCAATTTTTTAAACCAGGAATCTGAACGATGTTCCATAATCCCAAAGATGGTATCAAGGAACCTATCCAGGGATCGACACGTGAACCTGATTAAAATATCTGCCAGTATTAAACCTCTTTGTAAAACTCCAAGGAAAAGTCACATCTTAACATTTCAAAGCAAATTCCTGGCTTGAACTGTCCTCAGTCAACTGTCCACTCCTCTTCCTACAGAGAGCTGTACAAGCAGGCTCTTGGAATTCTGTTTTACCCATCTTCATTTCCTAAAGGTCAAAGATGCTGTCAAGAATAATAATCAGCAGGACCATAATTCTTGAAATAGGATCACATATTTCTTTGTTGTGTTTTCTTCTTGAGTGAAGAAATCACTTCCTTCATTTGGGAATTCAAACTGTCCTGGTAGGATACCCTAACAGAAGGGGAGAGGATCCTCCTTTGCTTCAGATTGTGGGCAATCCCCTATCCATTTCCCAGCCATCCCGGTCTTGTGCAGTTAGGGTCATCTGAGGAAAGCAACAGTGTAATAGTGTAATGAGGAGGTTGTGGAACACAATTTTGGTGAAGTAGTGTAATGTGGAGGTGGTGGAATGCAATTTTAGTGAAACTGATTGTATTCCATTTAGGATTCCCAACCTCTATGTTTTCTAAATTTGTTAAAGCCCCCAAGTAATTGTTTTCCATGAGGGCACACAGCAATAATTAAATGATGTATTTGCATTCACCATTCACATGCCTTCAGAAGACCTCAGCCCTAATTTATCTCATTGAAGTAGTGCACTGCCAGAGAATCTCATCTCTACCTCCCTTTCTTCTCCACCTCTACTTTGAATGGCCAATTCATTGCAGGGTTTGAGCATTTTTTTCTGAGTTATTTTACAGTTATTTCAATGGAAATGTTGTATAGTCCACCCTCACCAAGAACCAGGAATATTTAAGAGTTCTTTTGCTGGTTCCATTCTGGATGGGCTTGACCTAACAGACAAGATCAGTCATGCCCCAGGAAAAGGATGCTGTTATGTGTGCCAAGTCAGCTGGCCAGGCAGCAAGAATAGAGGAGACAGATCCATGGACAGGTAGGCCAGCTGGCCTGTGCATCCTGGCGAGCTCTCTTCTCCTGGAACACAGCCAGTGTGTTCTGCCCATCATCCCTTGCAGGGAGTTTTTTTCCCAGGTGTTTTAATTTCATTAAGAATGCAAGAGACTTAAAATTTGGAATATTTATCTCCATTTCCTCATTTTATGCCAATTACCTTGCTGACTGCCAGAGAAGCAACTGACAAATAAATAAACATTGGCAACGGGAAACTGGGCTGGCCACGTTCACCTCCACCATCCTAGGGAGATGGCTGCCATGGTATCTAACTCACAAAGATGTGATTCTATTTTTTCTATTTTGATCTCTGCTTGGCAAACTAAATTTGATGATTAACATTTATGTGTCTCTTGCCAAAAAGTACAATAGCATGTTTGGGTACACAATCACAACTGCATAGTCATTTAGAGTCTATTTCTGTATGCTATGTCATGGGGTTAATCACTTATAGGAACTTGAATTTTAGGAATGGACAAGACAAAATGGAGTTTTCTATAGAGCAATTTTAAAATAAAAGTTATATCTCTGAGAGTATATTCTTAGGAGAGAAATTGTAGTTGATTTTTACTATATTTATTTCAGATTTAATGCCTGTTTATTAAACATGCAGCTTTGAAAAAATTAAAATGGCCACGATCTCAGCACTAAGCACCATCATCTTTAGTATTCTGCTGGAAGTGCTTCCCTTTCATTGATTTATTTCATTCCATCTGCATTGCCGCAGATGCATGTGCACATGGGAATTCACAGGTATGTGATACAATGGAACTAATCTCATAATTAGCAGTGTAGTGGTCCAGGAATAGGAAGACCATCATAACCAAGAGCAAACTTGGCAGATAAACCCCACTGGATTTTAAGGACGACTGGAGTGAAAATAGTTAAGATCACTGGTGTGAGAAAAGTCAAATACACCAATTGAGAGTGCGGGGGAAGACTCACACTTCCATGATTATTAGTTTTTATAAGAGATGATATCATGTGATTCAGTGAGGAAATTTGTCCTCTTCAATAAATGGTGCTACAAATATCGTACCTCCTTACTGGATATCTGAAAGCTTGCAAAATTAATTTGCGACTGTTCATAAATCCAAATGTGAAATCTCAAATTATAAAATGAGGCACAGTGAGCCTGCTAAAAACTTTGAAACTCTAACTTTTGCAGGAAATCCGTAGTCACCTTTGTGCACTTTGTGGTTTTCCAGTACTTCCAGTGTTCTCCATCATACGGTGTAAGTTATCTGCAGCTACGCTACTTGCAACAACAGGGAACTTTCAGATGCAACACTGAGCATAAGGTCTCAACATAAATGAGCAAACACTGTGTATTTTATTATTTAGGAAATTTAAAATCTGCAATACTGGTAATAGTGATTAGACTGAGAATAATGAATAGATGTTATCCTGTGTATGTTAGAGGAGCATGACAGTAATCTCAGGCTTGAGGGTAACATTCCATTTACTGAAACAATAAAGATTATAAGAGTGGGCTAATTTGGTATGAATCTTTATTTGGTGAGAATTCATCAGGTTATGTATTGAATATTTGTGTCACTTAGAGAGTTTATGTGCTGCATCAATGAAAAGGTAAAAAATGAAGCTGTACCAGCAAAGATGACACATGACTAACAGGGAAATATTTGCATATGTATATATGTCAGTAATTCATGTCAATTACTTATCTATTAAAATCATATGCTTTGAAAAATACAAAGATAGTTAAGGAAACACAAAATTGTTCAAGAAGTATGTTTATAAGAAGGGCCTCATTAGAAACCAAAAATTGGAAAATGCATATAAGATACTTTCTATTTCATCAAATTGTTTAAAATCTTGAACTCCTAATGCACCCTTAGGCTTATGGATTAAATCTCTCAAATAGACTATAGTAGGAGTGGTTTTTGATGTTACATTTCCGGAAGGTAGTTTGGTAAGGAATTAAAATATTGAGACATTTACATAACCATTTACATAGCAATTCCACTTTGAGAAATCAATCCTAAGAATATAAATAAAGATGTGATCTAAATTTTGATACCTAGAGTTTTTGTCATAGTGACAATGCAATTTAAATGACAAACAGGATAAAAAAAATTGGAGGTTGGGTATGTGATAAGGAGCTTGGAAACCACATTGCATGTGAAATGAAAATGAACAGTACTAAATAATAAATTGAATATTAAAGGCCTCAAAGCCTTCTCTAAGATGGCAGTGGATAGAGATTGGGATATTTAGAGACTGGTTCTTGGATAATAATATCTAGTCCAACAGATGAACACAAGTCCAAAAATGTTAAGGACATGATCCAAAAATGCAAAGCAAATTTGTGATAAAAATGGGTACTGAGATTTAGTTTTGTGACCTCAAAATATGCAAATAATGTGCTTTTAATTCCTAAAATGTGCACACTTTTTAATTAACATTGTACTTCCTCTTAAGATTCTGGTTTCCAGAATAAGCAGAGAACAGGCAGCTCTCACTGATAAAAAGCCCATTATCCCCATCAGTTATGAAGAGGCCAGAAGCCTTCCATGTGCATGGGTAAAGTGTATAGCTCTTCTGAATCAAAATTTCCAAAAAACTGTGTAATCTTTCAACAAGCCTCTTAATCATTCTTTTTCTTTTTGAAATATAAAACTGGCCAATATCTATGAAATCTAAAATATACTACACAAAAATTCAATGAAATAACACTTGTAAAACACTTGTACTTTGTAAGCTGTTATCAGCTACTTAAAGTTTTGTTGCTGCCTGCAGCAATGAGACCGCAGGAAGGAATCAGAGGTGGACTTGGAATGACCAACTTCTTTTTTTACTTTTTGGGGGATGCTTCCTTGCTTGCTTCTCTTTACAGGTCTTGCTGGCTGAAGTGCGGGCTGAAGTGCCGGTCTCGGGTTGGCGCCCCCAGGAGCCCAGGGTTTTCTGGTCTTCCTTCTCTGATGCCTCACACACGAGGTTTCTCGGGCTACCACACAAGCGCAGTTGGCCGCTTGCGTGTGCAAGGGCGGGGAAGGAGGCTGTGTGCGCCAGCAGGTGGGTGCATCCTCCCTCAAGCATGCGCAGCCTCTCTACATCTCCCCCCTTTTTGTTTTAAAAGGTGAAGAAAACTTTAATGGATGCGTGATAGCTATCACTACATCTGGATCGAATGTGCCTGTCTTAGGCATCCACATGTCTTACTGACATTCTTACCTGTCATTGGATTACCAAGAAGCTTGATTACCGTCTTGGCTCCTGTCTTAGGTTGATATGTCAGTCACACAAGACTCCCATCTTTGACTACCAGTCATCCATTTGAGACAGCCAAGCCTGAGAAGAAGTTCCGGCTTCTAAGGCGGCAAGTGCATTTTTTACAATGATCTTATCCCTTTGTTGGCGTAGGCACATCTTACACATACAATAAAATGCTAACACAATGAACAACAAAACTATTAAACAGAACCCCATAATGCCTGCCCACTTTTGACCCCATTGTACAATATCTTTAAAAAACATAATTACATCAGCAACAGAAGGCACCTTGACTTTAGTAGAATTTACTAAGATTGGGCTTGTAGTGATATGGTGAGATTATCAAACTGATAGTTCCAAGATCCATTAAACACAGCACTAAGTTGTCTTGATAAATTGGCAGCCCTTCTATAATTATGATATTGAACCCCTGTAAGACATAGTCCTGAATAATGTCCAAGACATCCTGATGCGGCAAGGCCCATCAAAATATCCACTAGTTCTTGGAGAAGATCGACACGTTGGTTGAGTTATGACCACACCAGAAGGAAGATGTTGATCTACGGTCTCCTGTGTTTGAAGAGCCATGGCCACACCACCAGTGGGGTTGTTCAATGCGTCAAGACAACACCACAGGCAGGTCTTCCACATTGGCTAAAACTGGCATTGGGAGGTACCTAGGAACTCGAGCAACAATCATTAAAGGAAAACGACTATTCCAACATTGAGTTAAAAAACAAATGAGAAGGGAGTGCACTCTAAAGTATGATCAATGGAGGAGGCATTAGAGACTATAACCCATTAATAAATTGACCTCCTTGAAGCATACACAGAGCACTAATGTCTGTGCAAGCTCTTTCTCTGCACAATGACCAGGCATCAAAAGAATTGGCTGTATCTACCATTAAAGGATTTTGAAAAGAAAAATTATATCCAGAAAAGGAACTATTAGAGTAAAAGATCCGGTTCCACCTACAACGACAGCTCTAGAGGAACCTTGACATCCAGACCACAAAGAAGGCCACGTAGGGGAAGACTCCCAGCAACGTGGGCTCCATCTGGGTACCAAGAGTTTGGTTGCCAAGTATGACACAGGAATGGGTAGCACCATTATTAAACAGAAGTTGTTAGTTAAAGGGAGAGGCCAAGGCCATCCTGTAACTACAGACCAGAGTTGTAATTATCATGTTCATGTTCACTGTTTTCAATCAGTAGGAGTCAAATTTAAATTACTCAAAGACTCAAGCATACTTATGGTAAATGGTGCCTGAGATCCATATGTCATAACTGCCTCTTTAAAGCTTTCAATGGTTTTAAAATCCAATGGTTGATGGTATCTCTGTCTATTTTGGTCCTCAAATATGGGCAGGTCCCATGAATTTGGGGGCTCTTTGTATTCAAGGGCATCTAAATGCTGCGAAAGGTCCTGAATGGCCTTGGTCAGAGGATCTTCCCATGGCGGTACAGAAGGCTGAATAAGATTTAGCTTTCCCCTACCTTTTTCCCTTGTTTTTCTTAAATTATCTGAGTAATTACTTTCTAAGTCACTACCCTCAATTCTTCTTCACTTTGTTCTCCTTGTTTAACAAATTCTCGCTCTCATACTTCTCCTAAGGCTTCCACACTTTCAGTGACACTTTTCTGGACACTAGGTTTATATGAAGTTAAATATTCCCTAATTAATTGCCACACAGGAAACGTTCTTTTAGAAAGAGGAGCCCCCTGTTTTTTCTGTCTCTATTAAATCCTGTTTATGAAGATCCCCTTGTGGCACCTTGAGCAGCCCTTCCTCTATAAACCTTGGGCTCACTGTTGCTAAGGTTTTGTTGAGAGCAGGGTGGTATCTGTGCTGCTAACTGTCTCAAGGACAAACAGGACTGCTGGGCCCCTGTGCTTACCAAGGTTGTTAAGAGATATTTGTCCGAGGAATGTGCGGTTGCCTGGAGACCTTATCCATCAAGGATGGGAGCGGGGCTTAGCCCCGACTCATCTCCTGCATAGTTCATCCCTTCCCTCCTCCCTTCTTCCACTAGGACCGTTCAGTTCTGGCAGGACCCAATGAGAATCAAATAGATTGGCAGGACCCAACCAGAGGAGGACTAATGTTTAGCTGTTCAAATGTTAACCAATTAAAAGAACACTGTAAAACTGCTTGCCTTTCATTATAAAAACCCTGCTAATGAGGGCTCGGGGCCTCTCTTAGCGTCACTGGTTAAGGACACAGAGGACCAGGCTTGAGCTTGCTAATAAATGACTCTTTGTTGCTTGCATTGATCGTGGTCTCTGGTGGTCTTTGTGGGGTCTCGAGCCTTTGGGCACAACATATGGGGGCTCGTCCGGGATGCCCCAAGCCCACCCAGACACCTGATCATAGAGTCATTCGGCCAGTGAGTAAGGCATTGCCGTGTGTTTTCTGGTCTGGATTGCCTGCAGGTTCTGGTTCTGGGCTGGCATAGTCCTGGCGGACGCACTATAGGACCCCAGCAGGGTCTCGGGAGACGTCCCCTCGACCCGTCGGGCGACTTTGTCGCATCTGGTGACTCTGTCACATCTGGAAAGCTTCTGTGCTGCGTCTGGGCAGCTTCTGTACTGCATCTGGGAAGCCTCTGTGCTGCATTCGGGCGACTTTGTCGCATCTGGTAACTCTGTCACATCTGTATAGCTTCTGTGCTGTGTCTGGGCAGCTTTTGTGCTGCATCTGGGCAGCTTCTGTACTGCATTCGGGCGACTTGTCGCATCTGGTGACTCTGTCACATCTGGAAAACTTCTGTGCTGCATCTGGCCAGCTTCTGTGCTGCATTTGGGCGACTGTCGCATCTGGTGACTCTCACATCTGGGCAGCATCTGTGCTGCATCTGGGCGACTCTGTCGCATTTGGGTGACTCTCACATCTGGGCAGCTTCTATGCTGCAATTGGGTGACTTTGTCGCATCTGGGTAACTCTTTGTCCCATTTGGGCATTGTGTTGCGTCTGGGCAACTCTTTGATACAATCGGAAATTGTTTGTTTTTATTGACAAAGTACCAGCTAGCCAAATTTTGATTTAGCGCACTGTGTGTCTGTCTGTTTGTGTATTGTACTATATGGTCTTTACTCTTGCCTTCTATTAAATTCTTCATTGTGTTAATTCGATCTTAGGCTTAGGGATACTCATTGCAGGGTACTTTACAGTCCTTCTCCTTGTTCCTGAGAGATTTGTTTACTCCAATTCCCCTAGGCAGAGTGCTCAGCAGCTCCATTCCTCAAAAGTAGTAAGAAATAATGTTTTGTGATTTTCTGCATTCAAACTTAACCTGATTTCTCAACCAGGAAGGAAAAGGGTTAAAAAGCCCTAGGTGATCCCTCCCTCCCCACTGCCTGGACTTGCTAAAGCCTGCATTGGAATGTAAACTGCAGCAGTCTCAGCAGGAAAGGGGGGTGACCTGAAGAAAGGAAAAAAAAAAAAGGTGTCCGTTTTAAACTCCTGGACTGTTACACAGAACTAACTCATTCTCTAGGATTCTTGTTTTGTTTTGTTTTTCTCTAATGCTGTATTTTTGAGCTCATAATTTTGATCCTGCATACCTAGGTTAATGATTTTTTTCTTTTTGATCAGTTCTATTTTTATTCAACTAGAGTTTTTGAACATCTGTTACATTGCAATGGAGATTCACCTATAAAGTTACAAGGCCTTTGATTTTGTATTATTTGTATGTCGTGCTAATGTCACGTTTTGTCTGTATCAAAACTGAGCGCTCCTAAAATTAAAATTTAAAAATGGATCCAAATACTTTTATTCACGTGATTTAAAAGGGTTCGATTTAAATTGGGTAAACTAATAAAAGTAAAATGTCTTTAGAAATAACTCGCAAGTCTCTAGGTGGTCAAACTAATGGAATGTTGATGTTAAACAATGTCTAATATCAATTGTTTCTAGGACTTTTCTTCAGCAGGAAAGAGACAGCAAATACTGTTCAGGACACTTGTCTGATATCTTGGTTTTTACAGAATAAGTGAATTAGAGTTAACATGTATGGGATTACTCAAATGTGTTTGTTGGTGACATCTGATTAATTTGCAAAGTTAAAATGCTCATTGTTAAATAACATCAAGTACTTTTAACTCCTTAAGTTACATGGAGTAACATACTTAAACATTATTGGTGTTTTCATAGGTTGGTAAATTAAAAAGGGTTTAAAATTGCTTTGTGTCATTACTAAAAACAAGGTTATTAAGAGTTATGTTCTAACAGATAAAACCTCAACTCGGAGGGTGAGCGTTCCATCTGCTCCCTTACCACTTCCCCCTGCACCCCTCCAGTTCTGCAAAGCTCCAAGGAGCTCTTATTTGGATTTAGAGTTACCATCTCCCCTTTCACTGTGTTTCAGTTAGAGTACTATAAACCACAAAGTATTTTATCTTGTTAAATCGGAGTAATTTGTCTAAATTCAAAAATTTCATAAGAGTTGTTTCAGAATGTGGACAAAAAGGGGTCAACAGATAGGAAAGAGAAAATAAAAGGTTCTGGGTTTGGAAATATATTTAATAAAAGGGAAAAGAAAATGTTTCTGGGTAAGAAAGTGCCTGTGTGATGGAATACATGAGGGTCTAAGTAAGTGCTAAGAAAGTCTGTGTGTAAGTAAAGGGCAAGTTTCAACAAGTCTGTGTGTAACTAAGTTGGTTGTATGTATGTGAGACAGCTAAAGCTATTTAAGGTTTTTCCTAAGGTGAAATACTAATGTTCTGATATAAACCAAAGTTTAATCTATATGGTAAAATGACATGGTAAAATAATAAGGATTTCTTAGAAACACTAATTTACTCTTAACTTTGTGTCTGTTTAGTTTTATTCTTTAAAACAATTAGTCTTAAAAATTGGGGTTTATACAATTATGGTTAAACAACTGTTAAGAGTATTGTACTATGTTACAGAGTCTAAATTTTTCTTTAAAAACTGAATTTAGTAAGATTAAAGTGTCAAGGTAATTGTGAAATGGTCACTTCTTGTATATTAAATGTATTCATATTTTCCAGGTATACAAGTTTTTAAAGCAGGAAATTTGTCAAGCTGCTATTCTCCAGAATAAACTTGTCTGTACTGGTAATATTAAACTTAAAGAGTACATTTTATTGGGGATTTATTTCTATCATTTATTGTTCTATTATGGGACATATTATCAGTAAGGTATATGTAAAATTGGTTACTTATTTCACTGAGATAAAAATTTAAATGTAAATGTATATCTAAGAGTTAGTGACAGCCTGATTTGTTTAAAGGTTCATATTGTAGAAGGTGAAAGCATTTTGCTACACAAAAGAAAAGTTAAAAGCTCTCTCAGCCTTTCTTTGATTGATTCGTGTTCTGGATATAATGTTAGACTGTGTTAACTAATGTTCATATGGACTCAGAAATCAGTATATGAAAACTTCTTAAAATGACATTTAAGAAAGAGTATAATGCACAATAGCAAAAATGGGACAACAATGACTGAGATTGGGGTCCCTGACTTCATGACTGTAGCATGCCTGGTGCCTGGGAGTGTTCCTGTGTAGGAGCACAAGATGCCTAACTGCTGTGGCAGTAGCCTCCCTGGGGAGGCTCTGTACAGGAGTCCTATCAGCTCTTACATTGATCTCAGGCACACAGCTCTTGGGCAGAAAGAAATTGTTTTGCTAGATAACCAGTGTTTCATCAGTTCCCTTCTCTAGTTCCTGCCCACCTTACAGTAACTTTGGACAGTGGACTTCTTTGAGAGCTACACGGAGTTCCTAACATTGCACTTTGCAGTTGTGGGAAAAAGTTACGTAGATGTTCTAGTCTCTGTAACTCTCCTGAAAACAAAGAATAATGCTTACATAGTCTTTAACCTAATAATAAGACATGTATAAATGTTGCTAACATAACTCTTTATGTCTGCATTTCCATCGGAGAACAGAGCTCCATCTGATCTCAGCTTAATCTTCAAAATCTGTGTTTATAAACCTTTATTTTCTAATACTCCTTTGACCCTCACTGAACTTGAAAATTTGGTCAGGCTGGTCATGGCAAAAGGGGCAAAAATTAGCTTTAGGATTAGAACATTTTACTTAAGACTTGTGAAGAGCCCTGCCTTACCTGAGATAAGGCTCTGCCTCACCCTGCTACATGTTAGAATGACTCCAAAGTAAGCCAGACTTTAACTCATTTAAAGTTGTGCTCAAAAGTTTGATGTTTGTTGTAAAGATTACTGTGATCTCAAACAGGGTATATAATGTAGAACTCAGCCAAAATTCAAGATAACTATTATACAAGTTAATATGTTTTTACTCTTGCTAATTTCATTTTGTAAAACTGTTGCCTGTTACTGTTTTGCAGAAGGAGCTGCTTCCAGAACATACAACCTAGGTAACTTGTGATAATAGGCCATCACCTTCAAAACAGATAGTATGTGGTAGTACTTTAATAAAAGGGTAAATGACTGTAAAGTTATGGACATTAAAGTTAAAGCCCAGTACTCTTACTTTATGACTGGTGAGACTGGCTTGCTGGATGATTAAGATCATATTTAGAAATTGGAATTAAATACAGAGGCCAAGAAAAAAAAAAAAAAACAGTATCTTGCCCTCAAAGTCAGCCTGAACCCAGGGAATAAGAGGACTTCTCTAAGGAGCGCTGCAACTCTGGGTCACACAACCTCCTGATCAAGGAGATTGTTGAGACTAGAGGATGAAAATCACTCAGTGCGTCTGCTGCAGAGGAGGGTCATGGAAAAAGGGAGACACCCTCATGCTTTCAAGGAAATCCACCTCATCGAGAAGACCCTGCCTAACCAATGGCACTAATGGAGCTAAGAAGCTGCTCTTAAGTTCTCTATGAGTGACACCTGTGGGAACTCAGCTGACTCTTTAACAAAACAGGAACCAGGTCAATTTGACCAGCTTGATCTTGGACACCCAGCAAAACAGTTAAAACCAAAATATAGCCATTCTTGGGTATTTAAAAGAAATAATAGTTAAAAGTAACTTAAGATGTACACTTGTGTTGCCCCACTAAAATTAAGAGTGGAAGCTACAAAAGAAAGATTCTTAGGCAAATGTGCCTGATAACTATCAAGGAAAACTGCCAGAGTCAGAAGATTTTAGTCAGTTTAAGGCTTACATTCACAGGTAGGCTTTATCTATGTTTGCTAGTATGATTATCTAGCCCTAAGTAACAGAAATACAGAGATCTCTACTTAACACAGGCTATACCAATAAAGGGATATTGTATAAAAATCAGATGACATTAAGTAGCTTAACTATATTTTCTGGGGACCTCAATGACATTAAAAGTTAAATATTGTGTTTATATTCCTGATAACCTGGACAATGTTAAAGTCCCCGAATAAAGGCCTTGTCCCCTCCAGCCTTTGCTAGGCCTTGTTATGGGAACAACTTCTCAGTTCTTCCACCCCCTGGTGAGGAATTATTGACTTCTGTCATCTTTATGATATTCATTGGCATGTTCCAGATTCCGCAACATTTATATTGTATCAATCTCATTTCATTACTCATGTCTTTTTGTTCTTCTCTCATAGAAGCAACCAACCCCAGATGCCTTTACAACCTGCTCTTCCCCAACCAAACTTCTACCTTGGACCCCTCAGTTGACCCGATTTCTAAAAAGGGAACTCCAAACTGCTTGCCCCACACTGCCCACTTCCAGCTTGAAGAAGCCAGATTGGTCATGGCCCATTTTTCCCTACAGCAGTGAAGGAGTTCCTAGTATTAGAGGGGTAAATGAAGTCAGAATTGGGGATAGGCAGTTAGTATAGAAATATGGGATTGGGTCAAATTAAGGAAGTGAAGGCCATGAAGGCCATCTGCTTCTGGAAGTTGGAGACTGCCCCTGGGAGAATAGAATGTTAAGGATCTCCTAAGCTCATTGATTACCAAATTTACCTGCCTTTAAAGACTGTAAGCAAGGAGGTCTATGTGCAGCCCTGGGAGAAGAATGTTGGTTTTATGCTAATCATTCTGGAGTAGTGAGGGAATCCATGGTAAAAGTCAGAGAAGGACTAACAAACAGAAAGAAAATGGGAAGCTAGTCAGAGCTGGTTTGAATCCTGGTTCAATTTTTCCCCTTGGTTAACTACTCTGGTGTCCGCTATAGTGGGACCCCTAATATTGTTGCTACTAGCTTTAACTATAGGACCTTGTATAATCAATAAGTTAATTGCTTTTGTTAAAGATAGGATAAATACAGTACAGCTAATGGTGCTAAAGGCCCAATATCAGCCCATTAAGCAGCAAGAATTAAAACAGTAGAGACCCAAGATTGGCTCTCTAAATGTTCTTGGAAAGGGGGGAATGTTGAGAGCAGGGTGGTATCTGTGCTGCTAACTGTCTCAAGGACAAACAGGACTGCTGGGCCCCTGTGCTTACCAAGGTTGTTAAGAGATATTTGTCCGAGGAATGTGCGGTTGCCTGGAGACCTTATCCATCAAGGACGGGAGCGGGGCTTAGCCCCGACTCATCTCCTGCATAGTTCATCCCTTCCCTCCTCCCTTCTTCCACTAGGACCGTTCAGTTCTGGCAGGACCCAATGAGAATCAAATAGATTGGCAGGACCCAACCAGAGGAGGACTAATGTTTAGCTGTTCAAATGTTAACCAATTAAAAGAACACTGTAAAACTGCTTGCCTTTCATTATAAAAACCCTGCTAATGAGGGCTCGGGGCCTCTCTTAGCGTCACTGGTTAAGGACACAGAGGACCAGGCTCGAGCTTGCTAATAAATGACTCTTTGTTGCTTGCATTGATAATGGTCTCTGGTGGTCCTTGTGGGGTCTGGAGCCTTTGGGCACAACAGTTTGAACATATGACTCTACAGTAGATTCCTCCACTGCTGTACCATCACTCCTCAACAAATCCTTTATGACTTTGGTCATCTCATTCTTTGAGATTTCCAACTCCATTATGAATTCTTTTCCTTCCCTTGCCCTTAACGGCTCCAGCCAGAGACTCCCGCGAGGTTCCTCAGTTTACCGCTGTGCCGATGACAGAGGCGGACTGGGAATGAACATCTTTATTTTTCTCCTTCCTTCCTATTTTTCTCTTACTTTCCCTCGCCCTTAACCACTCTGGTCAGAGACTCCCGCGAGGTTCCTCAGTACTTACCCACCATGCCGAAGTCCCCGTAAGGGCCACCACTTGTTGCTGCCTGCAGCAACGAGACCACGGGAAGGAATCGGAGGTGGACTGGGAATGACCAACTTCTTTATTCTACTTTTGGGGGATGCTTCCTTGCTTGCTTCTCTTTGCAGGTCTTGCTGGCTGAAGTGCAGGCCGAAGTGCCGGTCTCACGCTGGCGTCCCCAGGAGCCCGGCGTTTTCCATGTCTTCCTCCTCCGCCGCCTCACACAGGAGGTTTCTCAGGCGCCTCCCAAGCACAGCCCAGCCACTTGCACGCGCAAGGGTGGGGGAGGAAGCGACGCGTGCCAGCAGGTGGACGCATCCTCCGTGGCACGCGGGCCTCTCTACAAAGTTTATTTTGTTTTCCCTTTGTGCCTAGTTGGATGTTTTTGGCATACCCTCTATTCTTTCAGAGAAGTCCGTTCTTGTGTCTGAGGTTCCAAGTGACAATTGTGTTTCATTCCTTGCTGGTTGTCTTGGTTCTGCCATGAGAAGTACTGGGGAAGATCTGGGCACTTTCCACAAGCTTCAGACTACATGGGCTGCGTGCATGAGAAGCACGTAGGGTGGGCCACAGTTCCCACTCTGCCAGCCCCAAGGCGGGGTCCAGGTTTCTTCATTTTTGGGGTTTCTGGGATAACACTGGTGGAGCCAGACTTGAGACTGGTTGTTGCAGCAGGTCATAAACGAGTGGTTTGTGTGACTTGAGGGCTGTCCTTTCCCCTCATTCCCCCTTTTTTGTAGTGAAAATGTGATTGCTGTAATTATTCCTTTGTGATATGTCAATTTTAATAGCTTTGTTTCAGAGAGGGTTACGGAAAGAGTTAGCTTCTAGTATAATAGAACAAGGCCAGAGTGAGCAAATGAGCAGATTCAAGAAAAAAAAAAATGAATGGAAAAACAGGGCAAAAACATGGGTAAGTTAGTATCCAAAATGAGTTGCTGATATTTACATTTCTCAGAATCCAGAGAAAGAGTTAAAGCACTCCTCAGTTGCCAGATTCATTGCAAGCTCATGAAGGGACAGAAGACTTGACTCATTCACAAGCACAGCGTGAAGTCACTTCCATGACTCCCTGTCAAGAAACCCAGTGACTTGAAAGCAACATTAACACCCTTTATCTTTTCTTGAAGAAAAGTAATGAGTGTTCTAGGATTTTTCTTGGAAGTTTGTTCTTTGTAAGTCGATGGAAAACTGCCAAAGTCGCTTGGTAAATGTCAAAATAATGTGGTCCAGGTGCAAAATTCTCTGGCAGAGCGGCTCGAGCAAGGCACTCATGGTGCAGTGTTTCGCTTCCTGCATACCCAAGTGCCCCGCCTCTCCGCAGCTCAGAACAGGCTTCTCCCTTCCTGTTTCGTGTCAGTTGCTGCTTAGCTCTTCTTGGCTCTTTTTCATCCTTCTCCATATGCCTTATCACCCTGGAGTACAAGTGGAAAGGTGTCTTTGTGACGTCATGTAGGTTCCATATGGTCACACCAGAGGGGACAGCAAAGGCGGAGTGCAAGCAACTGCATTCGGAAATCCTGGCTGGGCATGCTGCGAGGCAAGCCCACCAGCAAGGCTTTGGTTAAAGCAAATCCCCCAACCAAGGTTCAATAAAACTGTGTGTTCATGTATATGCCTCTTCCTGGGCCAAGGCTGGGGTGACAGTAAATGTCTGTGACCAACACAGCCTACCACAAGTAACTTTTATTATAATAATAAAAAGAAACATCATATATTGTATCAGTCCAGTTTTTACTACTATAACAAAATACCTGAAGTTTGGAAACTTTATAATGAAAATAAGCTGGCAGGGCACAGTGGCACACACTTCTTCTGATACCAGCTACCTTTAATGTTTCTAAAATCTTCTATCAAATGGGCATAAGAGGGACATTTTTAAAGATTGAATGATAAAATATGCATTAAGTATAAAGAAGTGAAGTGCCTGGATTATGGTTTGTGGTTATTATCACTATTACTATTAATATAATTATTATTATTGTTATTATCATTATTTAATTTTGGGGGATGTACTGGATTGAACCCAGGTACACTATGCCACTGAGGCATAGCTCCAGCCTTTTTTTTTTTTTTTTTTTTTGAGACAGTCTTGCCATGTTGCTGGGGGTCTTGTTAAGTTGCTGAGGCTGGCCTGGAACCTGTGATCCCCCTGCCTCAGCCTCTGACATGCTGGGATTATAGACATGTGCCACCACACTGGGCTGTCTATATTATTATTGATATATTATTATTATTTTATGTTGTCATTGGAAGATAGTTAATGTTTTCTTTTTAACTTATTAATCATGAAGAAAGAATACACATAGAGTAACCCAGATCACATAACATTTCTTTCACAAAAATTGACATATATTAAAAAATAAAATAAGTAAAAACACATGAAAATGCTTGATAAAACAGTTACATAATAAACTGAAAGAAACAAAATACTCATTTTATAGAGTATGAAATTAACTACAGCATCAGAAAAATCCATATTCCCAGGATACGATCTATAAAGAAATTTTCAAAAGTAAATAAGGAAAAATATCAAGTCATTTTTGAGTGATTGACAAAGGTTGTAGATGAGTTAGAAGTCTTAGAAGATTCTTCAATAGTGCATAATTTCCAATGGAAGTCAATAGTGTTTAATTGATCAAAATTAATAAATGAATCTCCATAAAAAGGCTGGCATTAGAAAATATGCAAATGATCCAATGAAGTTCTTAAGAACAGCACAAGCTTCAATATAATCATATATACCAGGCGATGCTTTGATCTGCAGGATGTGCTACACATCCCATTGTTTTTATAGGACCCACGTCACCACTGAGATTAACACCATAAAAGTCATTTTTATACTGTAGGGTGAAGCTAACTTGATGGGTCCTTCTGGGCGTGGCCCCAGAGTACAAAAGAGTTTAAGGAAATAGTTACTGCACAATGAAGTAGTTCTGACATCACCCTCAAAGTCCTGACTGAATCCAGAGCCTTTTAAAGAACTGCACAACCCTTGACGAATAAATGCTTGTGAATTTTTAGGGATCAATGCTTTTATACATTTTCAGTGTTAAGACTTAGAATTTGTCTGCATGTCAAAAAAAAAAAAAAAAACAGCTTGGTTTAGCTGAAATTAATAGGGTTTGTTTTTCTGATAAAACAGGTATTGATTCAGGTAGAATGGGGGTGGTATATACCATTAACAATGCCTTCAGGAATTAAGGATTTTAATGGGAAGATGTATTAGTCATGGTTCTATAGAGACATGAAACCAACAGAAAACTATGTAAGATATATCTATATTCCTATACGCTTAATTTGTTTAAATTCATATATAGACTATTAAGGATATATAGATGTGTGCCTACAGATACATACATACATATATATTAATATTACATGTGTAGAAGAGAGAAAGCTGGCAGGTGTCGTATCCACTAAGATTACGCATGTACAATAAGAAATTGGTCCATGTGGTTACGGAGACTGGTGCATCTGCATCTGCAGGGTGGGAACAGGCCGGAGGCCGAGAGAGCTTTGGTGCTGTTGAAGCTTGAAGGCATCTGCTTGGGCTTCTCTCACTCAGAGGAGCATCAGCCGTTCTGTTCCCTTCAGGCTTTCAAAGGTGAGATGGTCGGCCACGTTGTGGAGGCAATCTGCTGTTCTCTACCAGTTAAACTGTCAATCTTATCCTGAAGTATTTTTGTAGAAATACCCAGAACAATGTTTGACCCAATATCTGTGCACCCTGTGGCCCAGTCAGGTTGACACATAAAAGGAATCATCGCAGAAGGAAAAAGGGTGAAGCTGCTCAGGGCAGATTCTCAGGTGCTGCTGAGACCTTACCACCGGGTCTGCTCTTCCATCTCTTAGCCTAAAACTTAATCACATTCCACAACTAGCTGCTTGGGATTGAGAAAATTGAGCATTTCCGATAGACTTACTTCCATCTCAGATAAAATTAAGAATCTTTTATTAAGCAAAAAGGGAGAACAGATATTGGGTGGGCAATTGGCAGAGTCTGATCCATTAAATAAATTTGTAGGGTGTCCATAGTCTATAAAGCATAGATTAATATATTCTATAAGCCATATAACATAAAAATAAGTATTCTCCTGATTTCTTCAGCTAGTGATGCAGAGTCCCAATTTAAGATAATTGGACTGAAGTTTTAACATTAGAAAGAGAAAAGGCTAGGTAGGGTGTAAAAAGCTACCTGCCAGCCAGACTTTATTTCCATATAGATTAATTTCCTTCCAGGATAACCAGCAGCCACTGTTTAAGACACAGGGAATGGAACGTGAAAGGGCAATTGAGATGTAGTAATTACCAGGCCTGACAAATATATGACTTGCACCATTATTTAAATTTTACATGCCCCTCTTCACACAATCCAGAAAGGCTTGCACAGTTCTTTCATGTTGCCTATTATATGTGTAGGTGCATAAAACATATGTATATGTATTTTAAAGTAGTGTATAGATCAGATAAACCTAGAAGTGTGTTTCCTTATGTTAATTAAAGATTATCTATTAAGGATGACTCCCCAGTATGGCACATTGTGGTTTCCATGTTCACATAAAACATCCTGAACTATCGCAAGCAGCATAGAAATTATTTTCTAATGACATCAATTCAATCTTAATTGTTAAAATTTAATTTCTATTTTATACCAATTCAGAGACTAAAAGTTCAGCCCCTTGCTGAAATGTCACTGGATAATATAGATGTTCAAACATTAATTATACATTAGCTATGCATTTATTACATGAAATATGGCAAATGCACAAGGAATTATAGGAGTGGGACTCAAGCTAAGGATGTATTATTGAAATTTACCAAAAGAATATTCATGTACACTTATGCCAATGCAAAAAGTATAGATTTTCTTTTACACTTAGATTGTTTACTAAATATCAAATCTATAAACATTTAAGTATGTGATATATTTTGAAAAACATTGGCTTATTTAAATTTTTACTCTGCATTGAACCAGTTGTAATGAAAACACAGCACCAAGTAAGTGCTGTTATTTTAACCTCCATAGGTTCTACATGTCAATATTTACAGATTTCTCTTTATTTCACTTCAGCTGTGTAGTTGAGGCATATCGTGGTTTATCAGCCAAGACATATAAAAATGCCAACTGTCTAGCAAATCACAGAAGTTTAAACACAACTTTAGGTACATTGAGCTTCCACCTTAATCTGCTAAATATTTCTGTATAGTTTAAGACCCAAGTTAAATACAAACCCAGATGGATGTTTTAAGAGTAATAAATTATACAATTCTAGTAAAACAATTAGTTAATATTTGATGTTTCATAAGAAAATAAACCTTATAGATTAAATAGAGACTTATTTTTTCCAAGTGAGTTTTAAGTACTATAAGAAGTATATATTTCAAAATTTTATTTGATAAGAACATAATCATGATTTTCAGAATTGAGTTTTTAGAGTTTATGCCAAGTATTGTAAAAATAGCTATTAACCAAGTTATTACATAAAATCAGATTGATTTTAACAGTGACTACAATCATAGTATGATTTGAAGGCTACTTTCTACTATTCTATTGTCTTGAAATGGAGGTACCGGAAAATTTCTAATTTAGGTTAATTAATGAGAAATCAAATACAAAGTGATTTTAAAATTAAGGCATAAGCTGGGTGCAGTGGCACCTGTAATCCTATTGACTCAGGAAGCTAATAGGCAGAGGATCACAAGTTCAACGCCAGCCCGGGTAACTTAACAAGACTGTACAAATAAAAATTAAAAGAATAGAAAGGGCTCAGGATGTGGCTTGGTGGAAGTACTGGATTTGATCCCCTGTACTGCAAAAAACAAATAAATAAATAAACACATAAAAATAAAAAATAAAAGGCACAAGCTGCAGAATCGCGAGAGATGCGATACTCTAAGTAGCTGTGTAGGTCTCTTGGCCCTTACCTGAGTACGTGGCACAATTGTATCATCCAGGAGAGAACCCAGGGGTTCCTTTTGATTTCTCATGACTCTCAGGCTTCCTGTCAGCAGGTGGGAAGGCCCTGTGCTCCTGCCGTATTTCAGTGCCCTTTACCAGGTTGGCATCTTCCAGCTGGACTCTCCCTCTATCCTGCTAATGTGTTTCCATGTCTCTGTTTCACCCGTATTCTCTTTCCCCTAAGGAGCAGTCTCATCCTGCTTCCCTCCCTGGATAAATGCCCTTCCATGGAATTCTTACTGAACCTCTATAAGAATCCAGATTACTCACCACACATTAGGTTGTACCACATCCGGGCTTGGGCTACACTCCAACTGGGTGGCCATTGATCCTTCCCTTCATCTCCACCCTCCAGATGAGCTGGACAGCCTTTTTCTCTTTTAAGAGCATCAGTCTCCCAGAGAGCAGAGCTGGCTTCCAGTTCTAGCTCAGGTTCCACCTTACATTTTCTAATTTTAACCCTAAGCCTGTTAGCTGTGTACATACCTACCTGATTATTCTCTCTCTTTTTTAAATTTATTTTTATTGTAAATAAATGGGATACATGTTGTTTCTGTTTGTACATGAAGTAAAGGCATACCATTTGTGTAACCATACATTTACGTAGGGTAATGCAGTTCGACTCATTCTGTTATTTTTTTAATTCCCCCCACCCCTCCCACCCCTCCCACCCCTCATTTCCCTCTATACAATCCCTCCTTCCTCCACTCTTGCCCCCCTCCCGCCCCCAATTATGTGTTATCATCCGCTTATCAGTGAGATCATTTGTCCTTTGGTTTTTTGAGATTGGCTTATCTCACTTAGCATGATGTTCTCCAATTTCATCCATTTGCCTGCAAATGCCATAATTTTATAATTCTTTATAGCTGAGTAATATTCCATTGTATATATATATATATATACCACAGATTCTTTATTCATTCATCAATCGAAGGACATATAGGTTGGTTCCATAATCTGGCTTTTGTGAATTGAGCAGCTATGAACATTGATGTGATTGTATCTCTGTAGTATGCTGATTTTAAGTCCTTTGGGTATAGGTCGAGGAGTGGGATAGCTGGGTCAATGATGAGTCCATTCCAAGATTTCTGAGGAACCTCCACACTGCTTTCCAGAGTGGCTGCACTAATTTGCAGCCCCACCAGCAATGTATGAGTGTACCTTTTTCCCCACATCCTCACCAACACCTATTGTTGCTAGTATTCTTGATAATCGCCATTCTAATTGGGGTGAGATGGAATCTTAGGGTAGTTTTGATTTGCATTTCTCTTATTACTAGAGATATTGAACATTTTTTCATATATCTGTGATTGCTTGTATATCTTCTTCTGTGAAGTGTCTGTTCATTTCCTTAGCCCATTTGTTGATTGGGTTATTTGTATTCTTCATGTAGAGTTTTTTGGGTTCTTTATATATTCTGGAAATTAGTGCTTTATCTGAAGTATGAGTGACAAAGACTTTCTCCCACTCTGTAGGTTCTCTTTTCACATTCCTGATAGTTTCCTTTGCTGAGAGAAAGATTTTTAGTTTGAATCTATACCAGTTATTGATTCTTGCTTTTATTTCTTGTGCTATGAGAGTCCTGTTAAGGAAGTCTGATCCTAAGCCAATAATTTGAAGATTTGGACCTACTTTTTCTACTATAAGATGAAGGGTCTCTGGTCTGATTCTGAGGTCCTTGATCCATTTTGAGTTGAGTTTTGTGCAGGATGAGAGACAGGGGCTTAGTTTCATTCTGCTGCATATGGATTTCCAGTTTTCCCAGCACCATTTGTAGAAGATGCTATCTTTTCTCCATTACATATTTTTGACACCTTTGTCTAGTATGAGAAAATTGCATTTATTTGGGTTTGTGTCCATGTCCTCTATTCTGTACCATTGATCTACCTTTCTATTTTGGTGCCAATAGCATGCCGTTTTTGTTACTATTGCTTTGTAGTATAGTTGAAGTTCTGGTATTACAATACCCCCTGTTTCATTCTTCCTGCTAAGGATTGCTTTAGCTATTCTGGGTTTCTTATTCTTCCAGATGAATTTCATGATTGCTTGCTCTTCTTCTGTAAGGTACATCATTGGGATTTTAATTGGAATTGCATTGAATCTGTATAGCACTTTTGGTAGTGTGGCCATTTTGACAATATTAGTTCTGCCTATCCAAGAGCTTGGGAGATCTGTCCATCTTCTAAATTCTTCCTCAATTTCTTTCTTCAATGTTTTGAAGTTTTCATTGTAGAGATCTTTTACCTCTTTTGTTAGATTGATTCCCAAGTATTTTATTTTATTTTTTTGCGGCTTTTGCAAATGGAGTTGTTTTCCTCATTTCCCTTTCAGATGTTTCATCGCTTGTGTATAAAAATGCTTTAGATTTATGTGTTGATTTTATAGCCTGCTATATTGCTGAATTCATTGATGAGATCTAGAAGTTTTCTGGAGGAGTTTTTTGGGTCCTATAAATATAGAATCATGTCATCAGCATATAGTGACAGCTTAAGTTCCTCTTTTCCTGTTCGTATCCCTTTAATTTCTTTAGTCTGTCTTATTGCTGTGGCTAGGGTTTTGAAGACAATGTTGAATAGAAGTGGTGAAAGAGGACATCCCTGTCTTGTTCCCATTTTTAAAGGGAATGGTTTCAGTTTTCTCCATTAAGAATGATGTTGGCTATCAATGTTCAGGTATGTTCCTACTATTACTATTTTTTCTAGTGTTTTGAGCATGAAGGGGTGCTGTATTGTGTCAAATGTTTTTTATGCATGAATTGAAATAACCATATGATTCTTATTCTTAAGTCTATTGACATGATGGATTACATTTATTGATTTACAGATGTTAAACCAACCTTGCATTCCAGGGATGAACCCCACTTGATCGTGGTGCATGATTTTCTTAATATGTTTTTGGATACGGATTGCCAATATTTTGTTAAGGATCTTTGCATCTATATTCATCAAGGATATTGGTCTAAAATTTTCTTTCCTTGATGTGTCTTTTCCTGGTTTGGGTATGAGGGTGATATTAGCTTCATAGAATGAGTTTGGTAGGGTACACTCCTTTTCTATTTCCTGTATACTTTGAGAAGTATTGGAATGAATTCTTCTTTGAAGGTCTTGTACAACTCAGCTGAGAATCCATCTGGTCCTGGGCTTTTCTTGGATGGTAGGTTTTTAATGGCTTCTTCTATTTCATTGCTTGATATTGATCTGTTTAAATTGTGTATGTCCTCCTTGTTCAGTTTGGGTGGAGCATGTCTCTAGAAATTTGTCAATGTCTTTGGTAGTTTTTATTTTGTTGGAATACAGATTTTCAAAGTAGCTTCTCATTATGTTATGTATCTCAGTGGTGTCTGTTGTGATATTTCCTTTTTCATCACGAATTTTAATAATTTGAGTTTTCTCTCTCCTTCTCTTTGTTAGTGTGGCTAAGGATTTGTCTATTTTGTTGACTTTTTCAAAGAACCAACTTTATATCTTGTCAATTTTTTTAATTTTTCTTTTGTTTCAATTTTATTGATTTCAGCTCTGATCTTAATTATTTCCTGTCTTCTACTACTTTTGCTGTTATTCTGTTCTTCCTTTTCTAGGGCTTTGAGCTGTAATGTTAGGTCATTTAGTTGTTGACTTTTCATTCTTTTCTGGATTGTGCTCCATGCAATGAATTTTCCTCTTACTACTGCTTTCATAGTGTCCCAGAGATTTTGATATGTCGTGTCATCGTTCTCATTGACCTCTAAGAATTTTTTTTATCCCCTCCCTGATGTTTTCTGTTATCCATGTTTCATTCAATAGCATATTACTTAGTCTCCAGGTGTTGGAGTAATTTCTCTTTTTTATTTTGTCATTGATTTCAACTCTCAGTTCATTATGATCTGACAGAACACAAGGCAGTATCTCTATTTTTTTCCATTTCCTAAGGGCTGCTTTGTGGCATAACATATGGTCTATTTTCAAGAAGGTTCCATATGCTGCTGACAAGAAAGTGAATCCACTCGTTGATGGATGGAATATTCTATATATGTCTATTAAGTCTAGGTTATTGATTGTGTTATTGAGTTCTATGGTTTCTTTGTTTGGATTTTGTTTGGAAGATCTATCTAGTGGTGACAGCAGTGCCTTAAAGTCACCCAGAATTATTGTGTTGTGGTCTATTTCATTCCTGAAATTGAGAAGTATTTGTTTGATGTACAGGGATGCACCATTGTTTGGGGCATAAATATTTACTATTGTTATGTCTTCCTGATTTATGGTTCCCTTAAGCAGTATGAAATGTCCTTCTTTATCCCTTCTGACTAACTTTGGCTTGAAGTCCACTTTATCTGATATAAGGATGGAAACCCCCGCTTTGATACTGAGTCCATGTGCATGGTAGGTTTTTTCCCATCCTTTCACCTTTACTCTGTGGATGTCTTTTTCTATGAGATGGGTATCTTGCAGGCAGCATATTGTTGGGTCTTTCTTTTTAATCCATTCTGCCAGTCTATGTCTTTTGATTGATGAGTTTAGGTCATTAACATTCAGGGTTATTATTGAGATATGATTTGTATTCCCAGTCATTTGGGCTTATTTTTGGTTTTTAACTTCACTTGGTTTCTCCTTTGAGTGGTTTTTCTGTAAGGTAGTTCCTCCCTTTGCTGACCTCCATTGTTGTTTTTCATTTCCTCCTCTTGGAATATTTTGTTGAGAACATTCTGTAGCCCAGGCTTTCTATTTGTAAATTCTTTTAACTTTTGTTTATCATGGAAGGATTTTATTTCATCTTCAAATCTGAAGGTTAGTTTTGCTGGGTATAGGATTCTTGGTTGACAACCATGTTCTTTCAGAGCTTGAAATATGTTCTTCCAGGCCCTTCTAGCTTTTAGGGTCCGGGTTAAGAAGTCTGCTGCTATCTGTATTGGTTTCCCCTTATATGTAATCTGAGGTTTTTCTCTCATGGCCTTCAAAATTCTATTTTTATTTTGAATGTTAGGCATTTTCATTATAATGTGCCTTGGTGTGGATCTGTTGTGCTTTTGGGCATTTGGTGTTCTGTAAGCCTCTTGTATTTGATTTTTCATTTCATTCTTCAGAATTGGGAAATTTTCTGATATTTCATTGAATAGGTTGTTCATTCCTTTGGTTTGTATCTCTGTGCCTTCCTCAATCCCAATAATTCTTAAATTTTGTCTTTTCATGATGTCCCATAGTTCTTGGAGATTCTGTTCATGATTTCTTACCATCTTCTCTGTTTGGGCAACTTAATTTTCAAGATCAAATATTTTGTCTTCATTGTCTGAGTTTTTTTTTTTTTTTGAGAATCTCTCTTTGTTGAAATGATCTTTTGCTTCCTGCAGTTGCTCTTTCAACTGCATATTGGTATTATCATTCATTGCCTGCATTTGCTCTCTTATCTCATCCTTTGCTTTGTGAATTATCTTAATCATGTATAATGTGAAGTCCTTTTCTGACATTTCTTCTATCATACTGTCATTGGATTCTATTAATATAGAATCTAGATTTATTTGGATCATTTTCTTCCCTTGTTTTTTCATGTTGTTCATGTATCTTCCCTTCTAGCAGTGCAGATCTGGAGTATTGCAGATTTCCCCCTATAGGCTTATAGTGGCCCTGTAGGTTTCCAAAACCTTTTCTTTAAGGGAAGATCAATATTAACAGTACTCAGTTCAGACACTATGCAATCCTAGACTAAATAGCCCCTATGAAGACAATAATAATATTGTCATAATAAACAGAATGAGTCAAATATTATCTTCAGTAAAACAAACAGTTTTGCAAGAAGGTCTGCAGTTTCTAATGGAGGACAAAGAGGATGCAGAAGGATGTAGGATTAGCTGTTAATGGGATAAGAAAAGAATATACAGAAGTTCTAGATAATAGAAAGTGTGAGAGTGTAATCAAAAGAAATTGGATGTTAGCATGCAAAAAGGGAGAAAGAGACTCTGAGGGAACAGGTTAACAAAAGGAAAAGAGAGCAAGAAAAGTAAAGAAATAAAAACTTAAAATTGTTCAATAAGGAGAAAAAAGAAAATCTACAGTATAACAGTCAAATAGTAATGAAACCTCACAGTCTTCAGTAGCCTGTTTCATGAGAGGTACCTGACAATGAACTTCAAGCCTCCAGCAGGCATCTCAGGATGGGATTTGCCCCACCTAAAGATTGGAGCTACGGCTTCCAGGATTATCCAAGATGGCCACTCTGGCTTCGAAATGTGTTGGCAAATGGGGAGCTGCAGCTCAGGGTGTGGACGTGGTCAGCCAGAGGTCCTGGAAGTGGGATGCGGTTGGTCAGGCAGAGGTCCTGGAGGTTGGGTGTGTTTGGTGTGGTTGTGGGATCCTGGAGGCTGGGTGCAATCAGTCAGTCTGGGGTCCCGGTGATAGGGCGCAGTCAGTTGCTGTTGGGGTCCTGGCAGCAGGGAGCAGTCAGTTGATGTGAGGGTCCCAGAGGCAGGGAGTGATGGGTCGGGCTGAGGGATCCTGGAGACGAGGCTCAGTCAGTCTGGTCAGGGGTCCTATGGGGCCTGGCTGTTGTCTCAAAATGGCGGCAGCCATATGTGATCAAACCTGCAGGTACTGTGACAGTGAACTTCCAGGCAATAGCACGTAGCTGGTGCTCCACTGGCGGTCGGTGATCAGTTTGCTGACTGTTTTCAGACAATCGGGAGGTGAACCTCAGGTGGTAGGTGATGGATAGGTGCAAGGCAGGCGATGGACAGGTGAGAGACAGGCAAATGGTGGATGATAGGCGCCTGACGGTGAGCAATCTGCACTCAAAATAGGCTTTGATATGCTGGCAGATTGCAGGTGATCACAGCAGACAAATGGGGTAAACAGCAGGAGATCGATAAGCAGCAAACACTGCCTCACTAAGAAACAGATATCCTCTACTTGAAACCGGAGTTATGGAGCGACAAGGAACGCAGCCTCCCTCTAGTCCGCCATCTTGGATCCCTCTGCTGCTTATTCTCTTAACAGCACCACCACACATCTTAAAACATATATCGAAATTTCAATTTTCCAGTGCTATTTTCTTTTTTATAACTTTTTACTGCTCTACTACTGTAGACTGTAGAGTAGCAAGAACTGTACTGACCTCTTTGGAGTTCCATATTCCGTTCTTGGAAAGAAAGGTATTTGGCATAGTAGACCCTCAATTAGTGTTTTCGAATAAACTAAGCAAAATCTAAAGGCTAACTGATCAATGAAAGGTAAGATTCCTTTGCAAGCAGCAACACATAATGTCTCATAAAATTAATCTTTAAAATGTACATGTCCTGGAGGGGAAAAATGTTATTTTGCAACTTATTAGACATATATTCTTTATATTGTAAGTCATTCCTTCAGATGCAAAAAATAAAATTCATCTGTGGTGGGTAAAATAGTCACAAAGTCTGAGACAGAAGTCTGAATGATTAATATTCAGTTTTCCTGAATTTTGGATAAATATTAATGTGAGGATTATCTAGATTTATACCGAGGATGTGTAATTCAGAAACTAGTACCGAGCTGTTTTTCACCACCTCATTAACAAAGAGCACATGAATTTAAAACTCTGTGGAGCAATATCTTTCAGTGATTAATATAATTTTCTGACAGATGGGAAGAAAGAACAGTGCTTCTGTTAACATTTTGAAATACCATAAATATATTGACCTAGCTAAAATTTATTCAAATAATAGTAGGAAGGAGTTTTAATGAGCACATTACATTTTAATACATTCCAGCTATAAAGGCAGACAATACAAGGAATAGAAATTGCTTCTCCCTCCCCTTCCCCTGTCCAGGTCCCCTTACCTGCTCCTACCACTGACAAGAGAAGAGAGTACATAATTCCACACCCTTTAAGTTGTATCTGCATATGCCCGTATGCACATACAGTTTAATTTAATTTAATTTAATTTAATTTTTGTACCAGGGATTGATCCCAGGAGCAATTACCCCTGAGACACATCCCCAGCACATTTTTCTATTTTATTTTTTGAGACGGGGCCTCACTAGTTTGCTTAGGACCTCGCTAAGTTACTGAGGCTGACTTTGAACTCAAAATCCTCCTGCCTCAGCCTCCAGAGCTGCTGGGATTACAGGTGTGCCCCAGCATGCCAGGCTATACAGCATTTTGGGGTCCTTTTTCATTAATGTCATGAAAAAATTTATTGTGCTTACTTTTGACAATTAGACTTAGAGATATCCATACATATATATCTACTAATTCAGCTTATTACTATTTTACAGCCACTTTATAATATGACATACTCTAATTTATTTAACCTTTGTTCAATGACAGATCTGGCTTTTTTGTTTATTTTTTACTTTTTGTACATCATAGTTATACATAATAGTTGGTTCATTTTGACATATTCACAAATGAATATAGCATAATTTTCTCCATTTCAATCCCCAGTACTTTGTCCTTCTCTCCCTTCCTTCCCCACGGATTCCCTCCCTCTACACCATTGTTTGTTTGTGTGTTTGTATACTTACTGATGCATTATAGTTATACATACAATTAGCATATTCATACGTGCACCTGGTTAAGTTGGGTCCACTTCATTCTCCCTTTCCCTTCTAAGTGCTCCCCCCGATCCCCTGCTTCTACTCTACTAATCTCCCTTCTATTTTCATGAGATCCCCTCTTATTATTCCTTTTCCCTCTTTGGCTTCCACATAGGAAACATTTGACTCTTGACTTTCTGCGTCTGACTGATTTCACTTAGTAGGACAGTCTCCAGTGCCATTCATTTACCAGCAAATAACATACGTTTGTTCTGCTTTATGGGCTCCTAGGCTGGACCACAACATGGCTATTGTGAATTGTCCTGCTCTTGGTAGGACAATATATACGTTGGTATGCATATAACACCACAGCATGCTGATTCTAGATCTTTTAGATACATACTTAGGAGTGGGAGAACTGGGTCATGTGGTCATTTCTGGTTTTTTGAGGAATCTCCATTCTGTTTTCCAAAGTGACTGTACTAATTTGCATTCCCACCAACATTTTCACCCAGATCCTCACCAGAAATTATTGTTTTTGTATCCTTGATGATTGCCACTCTGATTAGAGTGAGATGAAATCTCAATGTAGTTTCAATTTGTAGACAGATAATGCTTTTTAAAAGCTTTTATCTAACACAATGCTGTAAAGAACAAAAATTTAGAATACCCATTAGTCCGTATTATTGTCAAAATTTGACATTATTAATTTTTTACATTTTGATATTTTTTGTTTTTCTGGTTCAACCTATTTTGATATTTTTACTACCCATTGACATTTGTTCTGAGACAAACTGTGCATATTTTTTGCCTAAACTGTGCATATTCTTTGCCTATAAGTCTGTATTTTTTCATGTATGTACATATATATATATATATATGCATACACACACTCTTATTCATAAGTTTTATGGCATTTTTAATAAATCTAATATTATTTTCCTGTATTTTAAGTATGTCAATGTTAAAAACTGTCTTTCTCATCTTTTATTTTTAGTGACTTTTTCATGTGGAAGTTTTTAATTTTTTGAGTATTTTGATTTCCTCAGGAAAATCACCACCTATAAAATGGTATAAAATTATATAGTGTTTCTTGCATATTATATGTTCTGTAACTTGTCATTTGCTTCTTACCATTTTGCAAAGTACAAGATGGGGGTCTCAGTTTGTTTCCAAATGGATAGCTGTTATCAATGATGCCTGCTGCATGTATTATCTTTTCAACACTGTTCTTCAGCCAAAATTATAATGTGTAATTTCAAGTACCTGAGAAATTATTTTTACAGATTTAACATATTTCCATTGAGTTAGCTATGTGGTTTTTAAATATGGTGGTGAGTGGATCTCCTTACTGAATTTTACTCACCCAGAAGTTCCAATTAAAATTTGTGTCATTCTTTGGTAAGAACAATCCAAGTTCACAAGTCATTGAAGGAACAATGAGAAAGAGACAAAGATAAACTTACAGCACAATTGACCCAGGAAGATAGAATCATCAAGGTTCCAAGACAAGTCTCAAGCATATGAGATTCAAATATGTATTCTCAGTTTAAAAATAAATGAATGTTTTAAGGTTTAATTAGACAATAAGAAAGATGTTCCTTAAAATGATAATATATACCTCTTTAAAAATCTGTATGCTTGTGTGTGTGAGTACACACAAAATGTTAATAGAAAAGGTGTAGAAATTCTCCAATTCATATGAAAAAAGAAAATATATGAATAGAAAACTTTAAAGAATGTGGAAAGATCTATAGAGAAGATCTAACTGCCAACAAGAATTATTGGAAGAGAGGAGAATTAACAGATGTAGTCAAAACTTTTGATATTGAAATGATTTAATGAAAATTAGCCTTTTTAATTTAATAGAATATTGGAAATATTGAGAAATACTAGAAGAGTAAAAGTCAGCAGAATATACTAAAATCTTCTATTGTAAACTAGAGATGGGCATCATTCAACTAAGATTGTGTCTTTTTCTTGTGGAATTTGGTCATTTTTACTATAGTCGGGGTACTAAATCATCCCAATTTCCTATATTATATTATTTTCTCTCCTAATTCTTGAGTTCCTTTTCCATTTCTTATAATTTTTTTGATGTTAAAGGAAACCTGAATTATAATGTGGTTGAAATAATGTGGTGAAATACTTTGTGGTTCTTATAGTCTGTTTAGGAAATAACTCCTCAGAGTGTTCATTTCTCTCCTATAATTTTTATGCATTCTGATACTCTTGTTTTACATATTTATGTTAAATTCTGATCTGCAGTTGCTTCTGAATATGATGTAAGATGGATGTTCAATCTTAGTTTACATTACGTTTTATTTTGGATGATGAGTTATCAGATCACTATCAAATATAATTTTTCAGTGATATATAATAACGTTTTCATATGTTAAACTTCTGTTTAGGGATGGATGGTTCTGGGCTCTATTCTCTTCTATTGATTCATTTTCTGTCTCTGAGTCACTGGTATAGAGAGGTTACTAGAGTGGCATTTTCATTAGTAATGCTTTAGATCAATTATGGAACAAGGTAGGGCAACCCTTTTGCACATGCAGAGTACATTACACTAATCCTCAAAATATTCTGCCTATTCTTGAATCTTTGCTCTTCTATAAAAAAACTTTATAATCAAATTTTCATGTTCTATTAAAATCCATGTTGAGCTCTTTTTCAGAATTGCATTGAATATAAAAATTAAATTGGGTCAATATTGAGTTTTCAAATTCATGAATATGTAAAATATTCATAGGTTGTATGCATATGTGTATTTGCATATACCCATTATTTTTCCTGACATACTTCCTCACTTCTAGGTTCATGTCTAGTATATTAAGTATTTATACTATTATAAATAATGCATTTTATTGCCTTTGAATTTCTGTCTTTATATGTTGCAATATAATTGATATCCAACAGACAGTACTGGAGACTGAAGAGGAGCAAATTATATATTGTGCTTGTATAATTATGTCAACATTAACATTAATATTATGTATAAGTGTAATGCACTAGTAAAAAAAATATAAAGTAGACACTTTAATGGCTGAAAAAAAGATAACCGATATGCATTTTTGCCTAGAATCCCTGCTGTCTGTTAATTCTAATAACATGGTTCTAGATACTTGATGATATTTAGAGAGGAACCTAATTAACTTCAAATTAATATTTTTCTACTTTGAATACTGCACTTGCATGTCTTACTCCATTACCTGGGACTCCAGTTAAATCTGTGATGAAGGGCATGGAAGTTCTTTCCTAGAACTACAGCATTAACCTTTCCTTCTGTCCAACTTCAGGAATCCTGGGCAACCCGAGAACTTGACTTGGTTGAATTTTCCTTGCCATATGAACTCAGCAAATTTACCACCTCATGATTGACCAAGAGTAATGAAAGTATTCTTAATATTGCTACACACCAATCATGCACCATGACTTTATTTTAAAATCATTTTTATTGAATAATCAGTATCTGGCATTGGTAAGAAGCCACTGATCCTGAGACCCAATATTATCCACCAATGAAATTTCTCCATTCAGTTGTGTGATTAAGGTTAATAATGTAATGGCAGACATAATTCACTGGAGGAGAACTTTTGAGCTAAATATGTGTCCTTACTTAGTGGTTATAGTCAGTATCCAAATACTCAGAATTTAAGTGTAACTGAATTGCTGACTTCAGAAATCAGTGAAGATGCAGTATAATCAGTTTAAGTTGTGAAAGGCAATTGCCAACACTTTCATCTCTGGTGGAGAGACTCCTCTGAAGTGTTACACCACCTCAGATGATATTCATCAGACACAAATAATAGTAGACACTTGGAAAGAGAAGACTCTTCCTGCTTGGGCCCATGGTGGAAATTACCTGTTAGGAGGAAGAAAACATCCAGGGACTTGTGGCCAGCTTTCTATTTTGACTATCAAAGAAGGGCTTGGGTGATTAAAAAAAAATAAAGTTGAACACATCCAAAAGAAGGTGAATTTCCAATGGGCCAGGAGGGAGAATAATAAGGGAAATGTAACAGAACATAGCTAAGCCAGCCCGAGTTGCTGAGGTGGTTGATGAGGAAGAGAAGTAAGAGAGGATGATAGCCATGGCTGCATTTCTGCATGTGGTCTGGGGCACTCATACCCATTGGAAAGGGAGAAGACCCCTCTCCACTGAGGACACCATTGCACTTGAAGAGATTGCACTTAGCCCAGTTTGGATGGGCGTAAGTCCACCATTGTAAAGGAGTAACTGCACCTAGAGAGATGTGCTACATCTTCTCATCTGTTAAGGAGGAGAAGAGAACAGCACAGAGCTTCATCCCCATGACCAACTCCAGAAGTCTAAGGCCATGTGCTGTGATCAAGTGAGTTGCTCGGTGGTGCTAAAGTCTTTTCGCCAGTGCTGGAGTGTGGTGCCCAATGAACCACACTGCCATCCCAAGGACTGGAGGCCATGCAAGATAGGGTGAGATGGACTCTAGGATTTTAATGAGACCAAGGGTAGAAAGGAAGAAAGTTTAAAAAAGCGAACCCACTCTATAATTCCATCAGCTACAGGTAGATGCGTAAATGAAACAGATGAAGGTGACCAAAGGACTCCAATGTCTGCATATCTGTCCTCTGCTCAGCATAGATGGGCCACTTAACTGGGAAACTTAAGAATTGCCCAGATTCTTTCCAATAGTAAATATTAAGTAGGACCAAATCTCTGCAGATAAACAAAAAAATTTGGTTTTGTTGAAAATGATTTAAAACTCTCCTGCACCAACTTGTCAATTTGAGAAAAAGGCAGTGTACTCTAAAGACTGTTGGCTCAGTGACTGGAAGAAAGCAGCTTCACTGGGGTTCTGCCAAGCTTGCACCACCCAGCAAGTCCATGGGCACAAGGTGACCTCTATGCTCCACCCAGCAAGTCCACGGGCACAAAGTGACCTCTATGTTTTGAGAGACTGGCTCTTCTTTCCTTTCACAGTAAATATGGAAAGAAGGCAGGCACAAAGTGCTGTTTATAGGTGAGACTACAAAACAGATTTGCTGTCTTTCTTGAGAATGTCTAAATTCTCTAGTGTACTGAAATCACCTGGTGAGATAAGATTTAGTTATGATGCATCCTCAAAGCAACTTAATTTATTACATGGATGATATCATGGAGAAAGCCAAAGGATACATGAGAATTGCTTTGGGGCATATTTCTGGGTGAGGTTGGTTTATTTGGTCAAATAAAATAAAGGGTCAGACAACTGAATTAAATTCTTGCCTGAAACTTGAGCTAGGCACATAAGAGGCAGTTGACACAGCTTGAGATAAATTGCTGCCTTTGCTAAATCCTACCAGTAAGAGGAACAGTGCTTTACGAGATATTTGCATTCTGAAGATTATATGTCTCATCTGAGTATTTTCTTAGCAATTGTCTATCACCTGACTGGAAATAAATATGAATTAAAATTCCAATTAGAAATTGTTAGAGGATGCTGTAGCTGAAGCAGTACTATTAATAACACGATTTCCTTAGTGACAGACCATGTGATGTGTGTTTTCTTACACCTACATGCCATTTGCCTGTCTTCTCTTACAAAAGGCATGCTCACATCTTTAGCCAATTTATTAATTGAATTTCTTGTGTTCTTATAGCTGAGTTTTGAAGTTTCCTTACACATATTGATTTAATTAAGTTCTTTATCAGATATATGGTTTGCAAAGATTTTCTCCTAGCAAGAGATTTCTATTTTCAAACTCCAAGGAGTATTTTTGAACAGCATATTTATTTTAATGTTGATGCAGTCCAATTTGTTAGTTTTATCTTTATGATTATTACTTTTTCCCACATACATCAAAATTTACCACCAAACTCAAGGTCACACATTTTCTCCCATATGTACAAGAAGTTTTATATTTTTATGTTTTGAATTCAGGTCTTTGAGCATTTTAGTTTTTTAGTCATGTCTAAGCAATGAATTTATTTATTTCTTGAAAATTAGTGTTCACTTTTATAGTACCATTATTAAAAAGACTTTCCTTTTTGTAATGAATTGCCTTAGCTCATTTGTTAACTTCAGTTGAAGATATTTTTGTAGATCTATTTCTAGAGCATCTATCCTATTTATTCATGTGTGCCTATTATTTTTTCAATACCATACAGTCTTGATTGTTGTATCTTCATGTTTGTTCTTTCTCAGAATTAGTCAACTCTAGTTAATTGGGCTTTTAATGCATTTTGAAATCAGTTCATCAACATCTACCAAAAAACTTTGAAAGTCTTATTAGAATAGAGGTGTCACAAGATCAAATAAGATAGGGAAGATCTGTTAACAATATCAAGTCTTTCAATTCATGAATATGGTATATTTCTCCATTTATTTAAATAATTATTTAATAATTCTTTCTTTGTTGTTTGGTAGTTTTCAGTGTAGAGTTCCTGTATATATTTTTGTTAGACAAACTTATAAATACATAGTATTTTAGTCAGTTTTTTTTTTTCACTACTGTGACTAAAAGACCTGAAAAGAACAATTTTAGAGGAGAAAAAGTTTATTTGGGGACATGGTTTCAGAGGTCTCAGCCTATAGATGGTCCACTGTGTTATTAATAGTCCTTTGCTCTGGGCCCAAGGTGAGGCAGAATATCATGGTAGAAGAGTGTGGTGGAGGGAAATTGGCAAGAATATGCCAAACAGGATGAAGAGGAAGCTTTCACTCACCAGATACAAAATATAAACCCCATAAGCATACCCCCAATGACCCACCACCTCCAGGCACACCCTACCTGCCTTCAGTTAATCTCTATCAGTGGATAAACACACTGATTTGGTTAAAACGTTCATAACCCAGTCATTTCACCTCTAAACCTTCTTATATTATCTCACATATGAGCTTTTAGGGGAGACCTCATATCTAAACTATAGCACATAATTTTTTAAATTCTTTATTCTCTGTATGTCTCTCTGTCTCTCTCATGTTAAAAAGACATATCTCTTTAAATTTCAAAAGTCAATTGTTCATACTATTCTGCAAAACATAATTTTTTGTGTATATTGAAGTTACGTCTGTAAACTTACTAAACTCACTTTTTAGTTTTAGGAGTTTTTACGAGATTCTTTGTGACTTTCCACATAAATAACCATACCAAAGATTTCTGTGTCCTTCCTTTTCAGTATGAATCAATTTTACTTCTTTTTATTACCTTATTTCCCTTTCTAAGTCTTCCACTATCATGTGGAATACAAATGGTGAGGCAGGATATCTGGGCCGTTTTAAGTCACAAGAAGAAATAAATCATTCAATCTTTCTTCAGAAGGTCAGTGTTATTTGTAGAAACTTTTGAAGCTATATGTTATTAGATTAATGGTTTTTATGCCTATTTTTTCTGACAATAGGATAGGAGTGCTGAAGGCTATCTACAAGTGTAGGTCTATTTCTCTTTTCAAACCTATCAGTTTATGTGTCTTGCATTTTTAAGTTCTATTTTGGAGCACATTCCCTTTTAGGATTTTCCATGTCTTCTTGTAGAATTGATTATTTTGTCTTTATGTAAAAGTCCTCTTTATTCCTTGTAATATTCATTGTTTCAGTGTCTATTTTCTCTGATTTTAACATAGTTATTACAGTACACTTGTGTTTGTATGTGCACTGTGCTTGCATACTATATTTCTCTCATTTTACTTTTAATCAATGTTTCCAGAAATCGTCTCTTGTGGGTGTCTAGAGGATGCCATTTAGTTAGTTTAGAAATCTGCACCTTACTGGCTGTTTTCTATTAGTTCCATTTGTTCTTTGTTTCTGTCCCCTGTCTCCCTTTTTTTGTATTAATTGAGCATTTAAAATTATTAATACAGTCTACTTCTTTTTCTTCTTTTCAGATGTGAATGTTCTTTGTTATCAAAAGATTAAAAATGTAGGGTGAATTTGATGCACAAGAGATTCTCTGAAGCTAATCCTGAAGAACACAGTCTGTGGAGAGGGGTGATTGGAGTCGTGGTCTCTGATTGCCTCCTGGTTGTGGTGTACTTGTGCTGGGAGCTTACTGTGCAAGGTACAGGTTGAGATCACCTAGTTGCTATGGTGACGCCCTGTCCAAAGAGGCTCTGTGTAAGGCACATAATTACATCAGACCCGTCCTTGAGCTTAGGCACCAGTTCCCTGGGGTAGAAAATTTTGAGCACGACAAGATAACCACAGTATCTCAACAATGCTCCACTTCCAAGTCTGCCCACTTAGCAGGAACTCTGGACAACGGGCTTCCTGGGTGCAACAGGATGCTCCTGGCATTGCAACAGTGGAAGAGCTGCAAAATGTTTCTGGTCCTGTGACTTTCTAGCACATAAAGAACAATGCCTTTATAGTTTTTAACTTCCTGTCAGACCCTAAATAATAAACACACCATGCCAGCTCTGGGTCACTGCTTCTCTATCAGAGATCAGTGTGCCACCTGATCCCAATTTTCTCTCTAAATGTTTGTGTGACTTTTTTAATCCCCCATTGCCCTTCCCTGGTTTACAGGGTTCGCCTATGCAGGTTGCAACAATGGTCCATGTGGCAAGGAAAGCAGATGTCATTTTGAGGCAGGGGAATGCCAACTAGTTGTTAGCTAGGTAGGAATGAGGACCATGGGCTTAAAAGCACAAAGAACTGGATTCTGCCAATTACTTGACTCTTCAACCTAGACCAGAACTCCAACATCCAGCTGAAAATACAGTCTGACATTTATCTTGATTTTATCCTTGTGAGCCGAGAACCCAGTCACGTCCCACTCAAATTGCTGTTCCATAGAACTGTGAGAAAGTAGGTGGATGTTGTTTTAAGCCATGAGATCTTTGGTAACTTTGTGATGCAGAAGTACAAAACAAATAACAAACATAAACTAAACATTTACCAAAGCATACTCGCAATCACGCCCTCTCATCCTTCATGCTAAATTTATCATCTATTTTAGCTTTACATGTGTAAACACAGAATACGTTGTTACTATTTTTGCTACAGATATTATTTTTAAAGTCGTTAAAAACATAAGAAATGAATTTTACTTTCTCTTTAATTTTTTTCCATTTCCACTGCCACTTATTTGTGATTTAGAGGTTTTCCCTCCCAGCTTCATTGAGTCCTAACTGACAGCAAAAAACTAAACATATGAAATACAAAAACTTTAGTGAGTTTGGACATATGTATTAATTCTCATTCTCATCACCACAATCAAGGTGAAAAACACATACACCACCCTCAGAGGTTGTGACTGATGTCTTAGCCTGTCTACTGGAAGATCAGCCTGGAAATCTCTTGCAGATTAATCTCTTTGGTGCTCTACTTGCTTCAGACTAACCCAGTGACTGATTGTGTTAGGATGTGGGCAGGCTTGCCTGAGGTCATTTTACCAACATGACCGCACAGCTTGGCTTTGGGTCTTCCTGTTCCACTGTACCTGAGAGTGAATCTGTCCGTCACAGTCCTTTCAGCTTCATTCATTCCATTCTTATTAGCCTTGTGGCAGTGGAAATGAAGGATGGAGGCCTTCTCTGGTGTCCTGAGTAACCTTCAACTTCATGCTGCACTGTGTCCCCGAGTCTTACTGAAGTGGCCTCTGCTGGTGTCTGTACCCTGCCCCATTTTCTCATGTAGAGCCAGACGAGAGCAGACAGTCTCTTTTCTGTCTCCTTCCCCGAGTTGCCATAGGTTTCTACCAGGGCCCTAAGGTGACAGGTTTTTGTTGCTATTCCTGGAAAAGATTAATGCTTTTCAACACAGAGAAGATAAGAGAAAGGGATCCAGCTAGGGTGTGGTCCATGGCTGTGCACCCACAGGGAATGCCATCAAGGCAACTGGCTCAGGTTTCTGTCTGTCCTGACGTGATTGCCAGGACAGATTCAAGGGGGGTCTGCAAGAGTGTGGAAATTCCCTCGTATCCATGAGACCCAGTGGCCTCACACTCCTACGCTAGCCCCCAATTGGCTAGTAGCAATTGGTAAATACATAAATAGTTGGAAAATCATTGTGGTAGCTTTATGACACTTAGCTGTATTTATTTCAGGTAACACGTGTTTTGATCTTATTTTGTCCAACAGTACATTGCCAGGTAAGCACAAGGATCCAAGCGTACATATTTATGGTATAATCCCTATGGCATTTGAAACATTCTTATACTAACAATTTGTGTATATATCTGAAATTCAGTTTAATTGGATATCTTGCACTTCTAGTTGTGGACTGCGACCCTAGCTAGCAGCCACCGATCATCCACAGAGTTCAGCTTGTATGGTTACCCTGGTGATCAGCTTTCTAATGGGCTTCATAAAGTGGTTAATTTTCAGTTGCTGTTCCTTTTTCTTGTTCTGAGTGTGGGGTTATTGCTCTTTCCAGTTTTCCACATCACTGAGGAGAAAACAGCAATGTCATCCTTTCACTTCTAGTTGATTTATCTTCATATATAAGGCGTATTTATTTTAGGAAATCTAGGGATAGTCTTGTTTTTATCTCGTTTGCTGTCCCGTCTTTTAGCTGGAATACACACACCGCTTGCATTTGATGCAGTGGTTGGCAGGGTGCGAATCGTAGCTGCCCTCCTGCAATGTTTTGCCACTGTGTCTCCATGCCTGCTGCCTGTGTTCCCTTCCTTGCTGGTACTTGATCACGTGACAGGCTGCTGGGTGTCTCCAGAAACTTGCGCGTTGCCCCAGCTCGGTCTGCTGAGCTCTGCCTGAATTCCATTTCTCTGAGTCATGACATGAAACTCCTGTAGGTCAGTGATCTGGAGAAACAATGGGGTTTACCTCTGTTTGTCATCTCTCACAGTTCATGTCCTTTATTACTTAATATTCAGAGTCTCAAAACCCCTTCTTATAGTTTCACTTTTGGTTGAAATGAAATCCTTGTTACACCATCTTGGTTGGATGTGGAACTGTCTACCCTCGTCCAGAGATAAGGGCTTTCCTCGCCACAGATCCAACGTTGGTGAAGGAAGGGGTTTTATTCGGAGGGATGGGCCAGCTATAAATTCATTACTAAGAAACTTTTTTAATAGAAAAACCACAGGAGGTGGTTATCTTTTGAATCAGGGGGCGAGACGGATTGAGCCACGCTAAGATCTGGCTCTAACAAAAACTGGAGCCAGCGCTTGGCTTATTTATAGCAGTGCAGATCAGAGGGGGACCAGTAGGAGCTTCTTCCCTGAGAAACAGGATGGGGTGGAGTTAAGGAAGCCGTTTTGCTCTAGCGGGTCACATGGCACATCTAGGACACAAAAATTGTGGCGATGAGCCACTCTGCACAGCAACCACGAACTTCAGGCTGTCCGAAACAATCTCTCGGGACTGCCAGTACCTGAAAGCCAGATTTCCGCATCTGATGGCTCGACCGAGCCCGAATTTATTTGCTAGTCATGGATGGCTTCCCGCAGGCTTTGGCAGCTGTCAATTCCAGAATGACAGGCATCTCCCCACAAGCCCGACTCACATACCCAACTGCCAGCCAGTGTCTTCAGTACACTCCCGTCCCTGGTGCTCTGCCACCAGACTCTGAGCTCAGTCTGTCCCCTCATCACACTCTTCCTGTCTCACTGGACAGTGATCCCAGTCTTGTAGCCTTCCAAATTTCAGCATTGTCCTTGGTCACTTTCTTTCCCTTCTCATTCAATCTCAGGAAATCATGCTGTTTGGCCTTCAAAGCCAATCAAGAGTAGGAAGACCTCTTCGCTTGCTCTCTGTCTGAGACCTCTCACATGGACACTACCCCAATCTCCCATCTGATCTCCCTGCTTAGGTTCTTGCACCTGACAAGGTGTTCTCCACACCCAGTAGCCCTTTAAATTAAACCCAGTGATTCACTCTTTTACCACTGAGAACTGTGGCTCTTATGAAACTACACGTAAGACAAGACTTGTAGAGGAAATAATGACAATGTTTACATTGTCTAGTAGGAGTTTCATAGAAGAATGGAGAAGATGGATGACAGCTAATTTTAAGAAATAGGGAGATATTTTTAGAATGCGTCAAAGTCATCTGATAAGCTGGATAAATTAAATTGCAAAGTGAAAAGGAAGAAAAAAAAAAACCCTAAGTACATTATAATCAAATGGTAGAATAGAAAGTACAAAGCTAAATCTACAATAAATAAATAGAAAACGCATTATCTTGAAGGAAAGACAATCATTTGTAAATTCTCTCTAGTTAACAGAGTATTACTCTCAAAATTCTGAGAGAAAGGAATCACCCATTCATCTGAACACAGATGAAATGAACACCACTGTACTCAGGGCGACCTTCTCCCTGTCGGGATTCAAGACGCGTCCCTGGGAGGAGCACAATGGGGGAGGATCAGGGAAGCGCAGACACGGCTCTGGCCTGCAAATTCCCTACTGCCATTTCAGCCTGGGAGCCAGGGTCCCTTCCCTTCCATGCTTGCTTCAGTCCAGTGGGCGCCATGAACCAGAGTGGACGTTCTACCTGTCGACACAGACGGTCGTCCTGTACTTCCAGGGGGTGGAGTTAGTGTTTCCTTACAGGGGCTTGTGCACCCCACCGCATAACAGGAAGTTAACTTCAGTGACAAAGCAGAAAGGGCTTTTGGGCTTCGACAGACTAATTACCTGTTCATTTCAACCCTGTGTGATTACCCAGCCACTCTAAGGCAACTAGATGGAATTTTATTTTAATTTTTAGGGATATAGATGATGCAATAAAGGTGTATGAGGACACACACACACACACACACACACTTTTATATAAAGTCACTTATAAATTATACTATATGCTTGAATATGTTCTTTTACATGTAAATGTGCTTCAAATCATGTGCTGATATTATCATTTTAAATTTGCTTATTTTTCTTAGAGGTCACCTCATCTAAATGCTGAAGGATTTCCAATTATAATACCAGAAATGTAGAAAACAATTCTATTTTCCCCAAAATCATACATTCTGAAGACTTTTGCATAGATTATCAGTAGAGTGTAATTATCCCTATGGAGCATTGATCCAAATAAGTGTACAGTAGGCATATAGTAGACATAGGACATGAGTGAATATTTTGTATATGGTGACCTACACTGGATACCTCAAGAAAGTTTTAAAACTTAATGAACCACAGAATCAGATTTGAGAGTATAAAGTGTATTGCAAATGACCAAACAGGAAGTAAAATGTGAGGAAGTCCTAAACTGCTCTCCTGCAGCATTCGCAGGGGGGTGCTGAGGACAACACTGCCACAGCTCTTTGGAAGGCAAAGAGGTCCTTAGGAAGTGTCAGCAGACAGACGTGATTCCATGTTCCTTGTTGTCGCTGTCACCATCACTGTCATGACGCTGGCCAGCCATGGTGCAGAACATCTCATAAGGGGGGAGGATGACCAAGGCTGAGATTCAGGGCAGTGGAGGGAGGAGGGTGGCCGGCCAGGGGATGAGGTTCACCACTATGCACGTGATGGGGAAGGACGACAAGGTTGAAATCAGGCTGGACAGCACACTTGCTATTTTGTGAGTTTCGTTACATTACACACTGTGGACTTGAAGACTGACAGATGGACTGGCTTAGTTTCAGAGCTGTGACTTAGGGAGTATTTGTCAATCATGGAGTGTGAGGTAGGTTCTGGTGGGACAGATGAAAATGGAGAGACCAGCGGAAAAGTCACCTGTTAGCCCGATGAATACACCCCACCAAGGTGATGCAAGCTCAGGCCACCACTGCCGTCTGCCTCCCTCCTCCTAGGCTCCTTCCATTCCTCTTGGTGAAGGGGGACTTTCTCATCCAGTCCTGCTGTTCTCTTGTGTCCCTACCTTCGAGTCCTGCCCACATCCTGGGACCCAGCACACCTGGACCCTCCTCTCTTTTTCCCAAAGGCTCCGCGACCTCCTGAAGTGCATCTAGAACTCCTTCCACTAGTCAACCCATCTGCAGGATTGTATTTAGATTTCAGGGACATGGTGCTCAGTGGAGATCCTATCACTATTTATTAATTCAATACCTTCAATTTCAATGAATGGACTATGCGGGAAGAACTGATGGCGGTATCAGTAGAATGTGACATAGGAAGTATTCACGAAGCAGGTAGAAGCACAAGGCCTGATTTCAAATCCTGCTGGAGGTGAACAGTAGGGCAACATCCTCAGAGCAGAGGAGACTTGAAGTCACTACTCGTAAGAATGGGCTGGACAAGAAAAAGGGTACACTTGAAGAATTATTATTCTGAATTTCCAACTATCAAGTTTATATCTGTTCTATTCAAAATTTGCATTTATGCTTCTTTTAATATTGAATTACACATTTCCTCCACATATTATGTTTAAGCAGATAATGTGAAGCAAAATCCCCAGAGTCCCTAGGAGAATTTCTTCCTGCATTTGCTATCTTGCTGAAAAGTTTTTTAATTGTCCCAGAGATGTTCTTGTTTTTGGTCACTTGTGAGATAGAAATCAACGGGGTTGGCACAGTTAATCCATTTTTTACTTTCTTTTTCATTAGTCAGCGTTAGAAAAATTACTTCTGCTTCTGACAGCCTTCATTATCGTACCTTGATCAAATTTACCCGAGCGACATCATCTTCAGAGTTATTAGTCCTTGGTATTTTTGCAACAACATGCCGATTGGGACAGTGTTTCAAGCAGGATTTAAAAGATTATGCTTCAGAGTATTACTACTGTGCTCTAGAGATGCCGAAGAACTGTCATTTTAAATTAGGAAACATTGTGGGAAATTAAAATGAAGACAAGGAACTTTGTACAAATGGTTTATTGAAGGCATTTTGATTATCGAAATGAATTTTTGTGTCAGTCATAAGTAAGATAAATCATTTAGGTAAAACCTGTAGGAATAACTTTAGTATCCAAAAAGGGAGCTAATAAAGGTTTGCAGAAATAGCCACAACCTCAGAATAACATTCACATTCCTTAAAAAGTTTGAGTAATCATATTTGAGTGGTGGAGAATATTACATGGAAATGTGTAAGAAGTGTTTAAATATGAATATCCCCATCTAATAGAATTTATAAAATTTACAAAATTCACAGTATGGCTTCATTAGGTGGGCATGTGTTTTGAAGCTATACGTTAGCTCTCACTATTTCCCTGCAAGCTCTCCCCTCTTATTGGTCCAGGTTAAGATCATTTTCATGGGTTTCACACTTTAGCAGATTTCCAGTTTGGTAGAACCTCTTGGCAGGGCAGTGAGTCTGGAGGCAGCTGGCAGGAGGGAAGGGAATGGCCCCACCATTCCGTGCTGAATAAAGCCATGTGGCTTAGAAAGGTAACAATGCAAAGAAATTAACTCTTGATTGAAAGCCACGTTGGAATGTAATAATGCACATAGAAAGCATCTTGTGTTCTTTCAGTGAACCTTTCAACAAACACTTATTGAATGTCAGTGTCCCAAACTAGTGCCAGTGTAAACAGACCGGAAGGGGCATTAATACCACTGAGCATAGTGAACGGAAGGTAATAAAATTCAGGGTAAATATCAGAAAGTTTTTTTTTTTAATGGAATGTGTGAATAATAAAAACAAAGGAAGTATGAGTTGGGTTAAAGAAAAAGTCTTTCCATTTAAGGATAACTGCATATGCAGGAATCCTGGAGGTGGGAGGGAATCCAGTTTTACATAAAATCAGTATTGGTTTAGAGGGAAGATTTTATCTGCAGAAAAGAAGGTTTTATGTTATTTAAATGGCATTATATTCTTAAATACCTCAGAGATTATCCACACTGAAATTTTTCTTCTTAGCAAAGAAGGTAAAAAAGTTCATAAGGCAATATAACTCCGTACTTTTTCTCATATATTCTCTTTCAAAAAAGTATATCTGTGCTAACTTTGTGCTTGTTCGGGGAAAGCCTGGGTTAGATGCTAAGCTCTTAGGAGTTCCTACAGCAGAGGGTTATGAGACAGAGGAATATGGAATGAGGAAAGAAAAGAAAAGAGGATAAAAGAGAAAGGGGGGAAAGGAGACAGAGAGGGAGAAAGGAAGAAAGAGAGCGAATCCACAAACTAAGGAAAGAAAACTGAAGACTCGCATCCAGCACAGGGCCCCCTCACGTGGTGGGACTTGGATTGATTTACGATTTCCTGTGAACTGAAAGTATGTTTCTCACCCACTTAATTCCCACACTATAAATAATGGTGGCATCTAACTGCATACCATCTTGCTGATCTACTTCCTGCACAACAGTAGTATAATTTGTTAACACTGATTTAATGCAATTTAAGTGAGTAAATAAATTAAATACAAGATCAGGTTGATTTTGGATTAGTACATTACCTGTCAATATGAGATACCATAAATTAGCAATACTTAAATATGATGATAATTTCAAGAGAAATAATTTAACCTGTTTTCAAAATCCTTATGGTAAAATGAGATCTGTTTAGGGGACTATACACAGTTATGCACAGAACT